>NC_056725.1:1637546640-1637786640 GCF_019279795.1 Protopterus annectens | reverse complement strand
GTAGCTGATATTAGTGGGTGGTGGCAGCTGGTACTACCTTTTAGACTGGGCAGAAAAGGGGCACAGCTGGAGAACCTGTGCCAGCCTTCCCCAGGAATGTCTGTGTGATTGTATAGATCTCTTATCTCAAAGTGTGTGTGTGTGTGTGTGTGTGTGTGTGTGTGTGTGTGTGTGTGTGTGTGTGTGTGTGTGTGTGTGTGTGTGTGTGTCAACTACTTGGGCAGGGACATGAAACACTGGTTGGACAGAGAGGGTGCTGGAGGTTTTAGCTTGCCCACTAGGCTGAGATCTGGACATTATAGCTTTGCCAGTGGGGAGTCTTATTGGGGACCTGGAGAGGAAGGGAGAAACCAGCCCCAGACTGACTGTGATCTCTGTGTGCTCTTAAGGGAAATTGTAATTACCTGTGGGTGTATTTATTATCCTTTCCATATACAGGCACCCCTCACTGGAGTTAGTGGTAAGGACTGAGGCTCCTTGATTGCTGGGCCAGTGCACGGGTATCACATAGTAATTCATCACCCCCCCCCCCCCCGGAGAACTCAAGCTAGTTTTTCAAGTGACTCTTGTGAAACGTTGCTTGAGAGGGTTAGGTCTAGCTGAGTATACCTTACCCCATTCCATGTCTTGAGAGCCCATCTGCATTGGCATTGCTAATCCTACTGCAGTGCTGCACTGACATATCATATGCTTGCAACCCTAGGCTCCATCTTAGCAACTTGGAATTTTGCTGGCTGGCTTTGTTTACCCATGTTAGGGGGTTGTGATCTGTCACTATCATGAATTTTCTTCCATACAGATAAGGCTGACGTTTCTGCCATGCCTACACTATGGCTAGACATTCCTTTTCTACAGCTGCATAGCATTCCTCCCTGGGTCAGAGCCTATGGCTGAGATAAACCACTGGGTGCTCTTTTCCCTCTCAAGATATCTGGCTAAGCACAGCCCCCACCCTATGGTTTGAAGCATCCATCTGTACAACACATTCTTTGCTGTAATCTGTACTGGCTAACAAAGGTGGTCCTCCCAAAGCTTCCTCAAGCTCCGGGAATGCCTGCTCACATGCTACTTTAACTGGCCTGTTCTTCTTTGTCAGGTCTGTGAGCAGAGCAGCTATGGTACTATAACTAGGGACAAACATTCTGCAATACCCTGCTGTCCTTTTGGTAACAGGTGCAGGCCATGCCTGAATAGCTTCTAGTTTGGCAGGTTCTGGCCTGATCTTACCACTCCCCACTCTATGCCCCATGTAGGAGACCTCTGCCATACCCACCTGACATTTGCTCCATTTAACGGTCAACCCTGCCCTCTGTAGTCTGCCCAGCACCTTCCTGACATGTTGAAGGTGCTCTTGCCAGGAATTGCTGTAGATGGCAATACCATCTAAGTAAGCAAGGGCAAACCCTCCTGCTCCTGCTAGGATATGATCTACCAGCCTATGAAAAGTTGGTGGGGCATTTTCCATCCCAAAGGGCATCTTTGTGATCTCAAACAAACCAAAAGGAGTCACAAAGGCTGACCTCTGTCTAGCACTGGGAGTCAAGGGCACCTGCCAGTAACCCTTGGTAAGATCAATGGTTGTAAGAAACTTAGCCCCACCGAGCTGCTCTAGGGTCTCATCTGTCTTAGGAATGGGGTAAGCATCTGACTCTGTGTGACTATTTAATTTCCTGTAGTCCACACAGAACCTGGTGCTGCCATCCTTCTTTGGCACCAGCACCACTGGAGAGGCCCAGCAACTGTTGTACTCTTGATTCAACTCTAGTTACAACAATTCCAGTATCTCCTCCCTCAGAGTCTGTTTGACTCTCTCAGGCACCATATAAGGGGACTTCCTAATAGGCCTTTGGGGTCCTGTATCCACCTGGTGCTGCACCAGGTGGGTGCACCATGGTTTTCCAGTGAGCATGTCCCCAAACTCCTGTAACACTGCTAGGATTTCTCAAACTTGTGTAGGAGATAGCTGCTTGGACATTGCTAACCCTTCCACTGAGGTGTCAGTCTGAGCCTCACTGAGGAGATCAGTCACCAGCTCTCCCTCAGACTTCTCCTGCATTCCACTGCAAATTCTCAGCACAAGGGCCTCCCTATCATGGTAAAGATTCATCATGTTAACATGGTACAATTTGTCCCCTGCCTCCTGCCTAGCAGTTCCACCATGTAGTTAACATCACTTACCTTTCTTACCACCTTGTAGGGTCCCTCCTAAGCTGCTTGCAGCTAATTGTGTCTGACAGGAATGAGAACAATTACCTGCTGCCCCACAGCATACTCTCTAGCTTGAGCATTCCTGTCATACCACACCTTTTTCTGTTGTTGGGCTACTGCCAGGTTCTCCTTGGCTAAGCCCATGAGTTCCCTGAGCCTTGTCTTGAGGTTTAGGACATATGCCACAACATGCACCTTGTGAGGTTCACACTCACCTTACCACTCATCTTGAATTAAATCTAGAGGTCCCTTCACCCTATGCGCATACAGCAACTCAAAGGGTGAAAAATCTGTGGATTCCTGGGGAACCTCTCTGTAAGCAAACAACAGATGGGGCAAATATTTGTCCCACTCACTCTTAAACTGGTCTGCAAATGCCCGTAACATGGACTTGATCATAGAGTTTAACCTCTCAACTAGACCATTAGTCTGGGGATGGTAGGGGGTGGTCTTCAGGTGCTTCACCCCACAGTACTTCCACAGATAAGCCATCAGGTCTGACATGGAATTGGCATCTCTGTCAGTCAGTATTTCTTTTAAGAAATCTATCCTGCTGAAAATCTCTAACAAAGCATTTGCCACCTTTTCTGTCTAAATGGAGGACAAAGCCACTGCCTCAGGGTACCGTGTAGTATAATCCACTACCACTAGGATATACTTTTTCCCTGTGCAACTTGGGGTAGTCAGAAGCCCCAGAATATCCATAGCTACCCTCTAAAATGGCTCCTCAATCACAGGCAAAGGCATCAAAGGAGCTCTCACCTTGTATCCTGCCTATCTACCTTCTGGCACTGCTCACAGGTCCTTGAGGACCCTGTTACATCTCTGGAAATTCCAAGCCAATGGAAATTCTGCATAATACGTCTCTTGGTATGTTTTATGCCCATATGACCTGCAAAGGGCATATCATGGGCTATGACTAGAAGTGTCAGATGGTAGGCTCTAGTCACTACCAACCGCTGTACTCTCTCACCTTCTAGCCCTTCCTCAGGGGTCCACTCTCTATACAGTAAACCTTTGTCCCAGTATACAGATTCCCCCTTCCCTTGAGAATCAGGTGCCTCCTTAGCTACCTACCTAGGGCTTGCAGTGTTGGGTCTGAGAGATGAGCCTGTCTCAACTCTCTCTCTTTGCAACCCTTCCCAGCTTCCCTTCCACAGGAAGTCTGGCATCCTCTGGCAGTGGTGCCTCACTGTCAGCATGGGCACTACTACTCACCTCTACCTTTGCAGTCACTCTGTCCAAGGGAACATTAATACCCACAAGCAGCTGTGGTTCAAATTCAGTCTCACTATTACAGGGTAGCTCCCTCCCTGAAGTAGCCACCTCACCAGTCCTGGCTGCAAGTATGGTGTCTGCCTGGGACTCCCCAGGCTACCAGACCCACATGCTTGTCTCCTAACCTGCTGCATGTAACTGCATGAACACATGGTACTGCCTTATCCAAATCCATCAGGACATCTGCAGGATGGTAGTTCAGTACCCTTGTTGTCTCAAGCCAACCTACTATTGGCATTTTGTCTTTTCCACTTACTGGCTCTCTCACCTTTTGTTCCCCACCTTGCCTCCATGGAAATCTGTATGCCGCATGGCCCCACTGGTTGCATGCAAAACATTTAAACTTAGGTCCTGGACATGTACCTGTACTAGTGGCTTCCCCTGCTACTGGCAGATTCTGCTGGGGCAGTCTGCGCTGCCCACCATGGGTTACTTTAGACCCATGAGCAGTACTGGGGGTCCCTTTCCCGTGCAGGGATGCCCTGCTTGCTAGTTATAGGTCTCCCTTCTTCCACAACTCATCTGAAGTAGCACATTGACCATCAGCTAACCAGATCCTCATGTCCTCAGACTTGTTCCCTAACCAAAAGGTCTGCCAGCCCTTCAAAAGTGGTGACCTGACATCCACTCACCCACCTATGAAAATAAAGGCACAGTTAAGCAACATATTCACACACACTTTCATCTGCCTTGCATCTATGCTCACAAAACTTTTTCCTATATGTTTCAGGTGTTAGCTTAAAACATTTTAACAAGTGATTTCTAACAGCAGTATAATCAAAATATTCACAATCAGCAAGTTTAGACAACACAGTTACAGCTTTACCATGGAGTAAAGGGGTCAGGAACCATACCCAGAGCATTTGGTCAACATCATGCTGCTTACATACCCTCTCAGACATATGAATGAAACTATCAAAATTATCCCCCTCTTTAAACTGCGGAAGAAATGTACTGACCTTTTGTGCTTCTGGGGTCCAGTTACTCCCTTCCCCATTACCTCCATGACTCTGGCGAAGAGTTATCATCTCCTTTTCATGCTGCCTCCACCTCTCCTTTTCCTCAGCTTCCAGGCATAGAAGTTTCTCATTTTCCTCAGCTTGCAGACATCTCAGTCTCTCAGCTGCTTCTATTTCCAAATGCCTGGCCTCCAACTCAAGTCTCTTTAGCTCCAGATGGATTTGTAAGTCCTCTTCAGACAGGTTGAGCTGTCCATTCTCTGAGGGTGGTACATCTCCACTGCCAGCCTGATCATCTTCCTGGGTGCTGTTTTCTGATGGAGCTGTGACCAAAGCGGGAATCATGTCTGCCTTAGTCAGGTTTCCGTGCACCAGTCCCTTAGCCTGGCACATCTCAGCCAGCTGGCTCCTATTCAGCTTTCCGTACTCCTCTGCTGACATGCTGCCTGCTCTCCCTGACTAAGCTAACAAAAGAAATAAAACAATGGTGATCATCTGAACTCTGAGTGTTCACTGTGTGGCTGATTTAGAGTACAAAACACCTTCAGTGATCACTGTACACAAGCTACAGGAATTCACTCTACCCACACCACTACAAGCCAATAAGTATTTGCCAACCAATTAATATGTGGTGTGGATATCCCACCACTGCCAAACAATCAATATGTGATGCCTGTGCACTGGCCCAGCAGTCATGAAGCCTCAATCCTCACCACTAACACCAGTGACCGGCATCCATATAGGGAAAGGATAATAAATACACAGCAAAGTACAATTTTCTTTAAGAGTACACAGAGATCACAGTCAGTCTGGGGCTGGTTTCTCCTTTTCTCTCCAGGTCCCCAATAAGACTTCCCACTGCCACAGCTATAGGGTCCATATCTCAGCCTAGTGGACGAGTTAAAACCTCCAGCACCTTCTCTGTCCAATCAGTGCTTCATGTCCCTGCCCAAGTAGCTGGCACACACACACACTTTGAGATCAGAGTTACATAGAATCACACAGACACTGCTGGAGAAGGCTGGCACAGGTTCTCCAGCTGTGCCCCTTTTCTGACCAGTCTAAAAGGTAGTACCGGCTGCCACCACCCACTAATGTCAGCTACTCATAGGCCCTTCTGAAGGGTGTCCAGTTATTACTGTGCAATATTATTATCTAACTGGTAAGTGTAACTGAACAGTCAAAGCTTATTAGAGTGACTTGGGACAGTATCATTATATACATGCAACGCACTCTAGAGGTTAAATTAACTCTACATAAAACAGCCACAGTTGGAAGGTTTAAAAATATTTAATAATAAATAATAAAAACACAAGACAATACTTCTTACTACACAAGGTTAGTTAAGAGTTCAGAGAGCACAAAGAAATACTTAAAATCATACCGGAGAAAAGTTCTAACATCAACACAGAAAAATACTTAGTCTAATCTTCCTAATTCCTAGGTATTTCTAAGAGAAAACACAGTTCTAAATAACTTACATACAGAAACAGGCAGTGCTGGTGAATTGAATGTTCTCAAGACAAACTTCTCTGAGCTCTCTGATTCTCTCTTTTTAAACTGATAACACATAGCTGCTTCACATGACATCATACTTCACACTTCTCTGGTGTTCCCATGCTAACAGAAACTAGAGTTTACATTTTTTACACCTGGTCAGCAACCAGAGCAATAGAGGACATTTATACATGCAAATTCTAACCATTAACTCTGGCCTTAAAACAATAGGCAGGATACCTCCCTCTAGACATATAGGCTCTGAATTTTATCATCAAGGAAAGTCATAAAATGCTTGACTTAGCTTTCTTATAGCAGAGTGCACTGTTGTTACATTTTTGCAGTTCAATACCCAATGCAGTCTTTTCACATTTAAGAGAACCAGCCTGTGGCATGTATTAATATTTACATATGCCAGAATTATCTACAAAATTCTATCTGGCTTTGCTGGCAGCCTTCACCTATCTTCACAGTCATCTTTGATCTATGATTACTATCAGTCTGAATTCTGCATGCACTATACCTGTCCATATGCATTGTTTTTGGGTACTCACCCTTTTTCTCACAGCAGCAAAGTGCTAGTCTACTTAGTCACAAGTGGTGTATTCAGTATATCTGTATTTGTGTGTGTGTGTGTGTGTGTGTGTGTGTGTGTGTGTGTGTGTGTGTGTGTGTGTTGTATATTGTTATAAAAGTACTTTTCAGTGACAGTGCATGCATTTTTACCAATAAAATGGAAATAAAACAATGTCCATATTTAGTTGTTGAATGATTAATGTAATGCACAGCTATATGTCTTACTTTGTTACTTTACCTCCTATGCTATATTTTAAATGCTCTATTTACTGTTGTATTCTTGGTTTAGCATGAGAAAGATTATAATGGTGTTGTAATCTTAGAACAATCTTATTGGATTTAAAAGTATGCATGCTTGGAATTTATTTTCCTTTTTTTCCTTGTACCCTTAGTATAAATCCTGCTGCTTTTAATAACTGTGTATAGGCTATATATTGAATTGCAGCTGTCCCTTTTGTACCTATATGTATTATTTATTTACTCCACAATAATAACATAAGTGTAGTGGAGCCTGGTTCCTTCCACCTCCACATCAAAAATAAAATTTAGAAGATCATACTTCAAAGCAGAGAATATCTAATATATATAAAGTGTCAATCTTCTTCTTTCGGCTTTATCCTGGTTAGGGGTCGCCACAGCGGATCACCTGTCCGCACATTGAATGGCAGTGGAGTTTTACGGGGTTGAGTTGCCAGCCCGGCGCCCAACCTTCCACAGAAGGCACACTCACACGCACACCTAGGGCCAATTTAGAGTGTCCAATCCACCTGCAGCATGTCTTTGGGATGAAACCGGAGCACCCGGAGGAAACCCACGTGACCACAGGGAGGACATGCAGACTCCGCACAGAAGGCACCCCAGCCGAGGATCGAACCGGAGAACCTCTTGCTGTGAGGCGGCAATGCTAACCACTGCACCACCGTGGCCGCCCATATATAAAGTGTCAATATTTGTCCAAATTTGTTGTCACTGAGTAGATTAGCTATCAAGAGTCAGGTCTGGGTTAAAACAAATCTTCCCAGTGGATAAGGCAACAATTGTAGAGGATATATGGTGTCTTAATCGGTTACCCAGCAGAGATGTTACTTTACTAAACAGGAAAGGGGAAAACACAATTAGTCACCCATTTTATACCACTTTTTCTGCATGCGAAAAATTTTGCAAACTATGACCATTACTTTTAACAGAAACAAGAGAGACAAAGCAGTAAACTCCAAAATAAATTTCCATTAATTTCATCTTCAGTACAGCTCAAACCAGTAAATCCTGAACCACAACAAAGTCCACAATATCAAAAACACAGCATTGTTCAGAAAACACTGAGACACACTAAAAGTTTAAAAACTTTGAATTTCTTATGGTCAAGACCATAAGATTGAAATTTTGAAACTTTGAACCATTTAACTGGAGAGTGGCGTACAGCACCGAATGGTATATTTCTAGGGGGGGGGGGGTGCAGGGGGTTACCACCCTGCAAAAACATAAAAAAGAAAGATTTTTTTTTGTTTTTATTATTTGTTTTATTTACATTTCAAAGTTTCACAACTTTGGTCCTGTGGTCATATGTATAAATTCTGTATTATATCACTGACCCCTAACCAGGAAAAGCCGAAAAAGACAACAACAACGACATCATTGAGTTTTCAGAAACTCAAAAGTCATATGATTAAGACCAGTTTTCAAAAATAAGAAATTTAAAAAAAGAACAAATTTACATTTTTGCAGGAGACAAGACCCCTGCACCACCCATGTGGGGTCTGCATCCCCTCACCCCCTGCAAATTGTATATACTAACTCTGAGATCGCACTACTGTGGGGAAAAGGGTGAATTTCCTATTGACACACTTCTGTGTAGATTGCAGTATCGTGGGGATTGGAGAATGTATCCGTTTCCCCACTGTAGTGCAAAATCCCCACATGGGGCGTGCAGGGGGCTTGCTACCTGCAAAAATACATATTATTATTTTTTTTTTACTTTTGAGTTTTCTCAACCATATGGATTTCAAGTTTCAGAAAACTAGATGATATAAATCTTTATATATATATATATATATATATGGGTTCATATGATACCGTCGACAACTGACTAAATCGACAACCGGCCCTGTAGCACCAATTTACCGAAACCGCACAGCATCGACACTTTAAATAACCGACACCGACTCTACCGACAACGCGCTACACCGACATCGCATATTACAGCTAACGGGTATTAACATGTGTGAGGTAGGGGATGTATTTATAATGTTAGACTGAGTGACATAAGTTTAGCAATACCTCCCCTACCTCACACATGTTCGAAGGCAGGAAGATAGGAGGAAGGTTAGGAGTGTAGCAGTGAGGGTAGGAACTTTGAATGTTGGCAGTATGACTGGTATAGGAAGAGAGCTAGCTGATATGATGGAGGGAAGGAAGGTTGATATATTGTGTGTGCAAGAGACCAGATGGAAGGGAAGTAAGGCCAGGTGTTTAGGAAACGGGTTCAAATTGTTTTATCATGGTGTGGATGGCAGGAGAAATGGGGTAGGGGTTATACTAAAGGAACAATATGCCAAGAGTGTTTTAGGCGTGAAGAGAGTGTCTGACCGAGTGATGTTTATGAAGCTCGAAATTGATGGTGTAATGATGAATGTTGTTAGTGCATATGCTCCTCAAGTTGGGTGTGCGATGGAAGAGAAAGAGAAATTTTGGAGTGAGTTGGATGAAGTTGTGGTGAGTGTACACAAGGGTGAGAGACTAGTGATTGGAGCGGACTTTAATGGGCATGTTGGTGAAGTGAACAGAGGGATGAGGAAGTGATGGGTAGGTATGGTGTTAAGGAGAGGAATGCAGAAGGTCAGATGATTGTGGATTTTGCGAAAAGGATGGACATGGCTGTGGTGAATACGTATTTTAAGAAGAGGGTGGAGCATAGGGTGACGTACAAGAGTGGAGGAAGATGCTCACAAGTTGATTATATACTATGTAGGAGGGCCAGTCTTAAGGAGATTGGAGACTGTAAAGTGGTGGCAGGGAAAGTGTAGTTAAGCAGCATAGATTGGTGGTATGTAGAATGACGTTGGTGATCAAGAAGAGGAGGAGGAATGTGAAAGCTGTGCCAAGGATTAAATGGTGGAAGTTAAAAAGGGTGATTGTGAAGTGGAGTTTAGGGAAGAGTTAAGACAGGCACTGGGAGGCAGTGGAGAGTTACCGAATAGCTGGGTAACTACAGCAGAACTAGTAAGGGTGACTGCTAGAAAGGTGCTTGGTGTGACATCTGGACAGAGGAAGGAGGACAAGGAGACCTGGTGGTGGAATGCGAAGTACAGGAGAGTATACAGAGGAAGAGGCTGGCGAAGAAGAAGTGGGATTGTCAAAGAGATGAAGAAAGTAGACATGAGTATAAGGAGATGAGGCATGGCAAGAGAGAGGTGGCGAAGCTAAGGATAGGGCATATGGAGAGTTGTACGAGAGATTGGACACTAAAGAGGGAGAAAAGGACCTGTACCGATTAGCTAGACAGAGGGACAGAGCTGGGAAAGATGTGCAGCATGTAAGGGTGATAAAGGATAGTGAGGAAAGGTACTCACAAGAGAGGAGAGTGTGTTGAGTAGATGGAAAGAGTATTTTGAGAGGCTGATGAATGAAGAGAATGAGAGAGAGAAGGTTGGATGATGTGGGGATAGTGAATCAGGAAGTGAAACAGATTAGCAAGGAGGAAGTAAGGGCAGCTATGAAGAGGATGAAGAATGGAAAGGCTGTTGGCCCTGATGACATACCAATGGAAGCATGGAGGTGCTTAGGAGAAATGGCAGTGGAATTTCTAACTAGATTGTTTAATGAAATTTTGGAAAGTCAGAGGATGCCTGAGGAGTGGAGAAAAAGTGTTTTGGTACCTATCTTTAAGAATAAGGGTGATGTGCAGAGCTGCAGTAACTACAGAGGGATAAAACTGATTAGTCACAGCTTGAAGTTATGGGAAAGAGTAGTGGAAGCAAGGTTAAGAAGGGAGGTGATGATTAGTGATCAGCAGTATGGTTTCATGCCAGGAAAGAGCACTACAGATGCAATGTTTGCTCTGAGACTGTTGATGGAGAAATACAGAGAAGGTCAGAAGGAGTTGCATTGTGTCTTTGTAGACTTGGAGAAAGCATATGACAGGGTGCCTAGAGAAGAGTTGTGGTATTGTATGAGGAAGTCGGGAGTGGCAGAGAAGTACGTAAGAGTGGTACAGGATATGTACGAGGGTAGTGTGACAGTGGTGAGGACTGCAGTGGGAGTGACAGATCCCTTTAAGGTGGAGGTGGGATTACATCAAGGATCAGCTCTGAGTCCTTTCTTATTTGCAGTGGTGATGGACAGGTTGACAGATGAGATCAGACAGGAGGCCCGGTGGACTATGATGTTTGCAGATGACATTGTGATCTGTAGTGAGAGTAGGAATCAGGTTGAGGAGACTCTGGAGAGGTGGAGATATGCTCTAGAGAGCAGAGGAATGAGGGTCAGCAGGGCTAAGACAGAATATATGTGTGTAAATGAGAGGGAGGGTAGAGGAATGGTGAGGATGCAGGGAGTAGAGTTGGTAAAAGTGGACGAGTTTAAGTACTTGGGATCAACAGTTCAGAGTAATGGTGAATGTAGAAGAGAGGTGAAGAAGAGAGTACAGGCAGGGTGGAATGGGTGGAGAAGAGTGTCAGGAGTGATTTGTGACAGACGGGTATCCGTAAGAGTGAAAGGAAGGTCTACAAGAGTGTAGTGAGACCAGCTATGTTATATGGGTTGGAGACAGTGGCATTGACAAAAGGCAGGAGTCAGAGCTGGATGTGGCAGAGTTAAAGATGTTAAGATTTGCAATCGGTGTGACTAGGATGGATAGGATTAGGAATCGGTATATTAGAGGGTCAGCTCATGTTGGACAGTTTGGAGACAAAGCAAGAGAGACGAGATTGCGTTGGTTTGGACATGTGCTGAGGAGGGATGATGGGTATATTGGGAAAAAGATGCTAAGGATGGAGCTGCCAGGTAAGAGGAATAGAGGAAGGCCTAAGATAAGGTTTATGGACGTGGTGAGAGAGGACATGCAGGCAGTTGGTGTGACAGAGCAAGATGCAGAGGATAGGAAGAAATGGAAAGAGATGATCCGCTGTGGCGACCCCTAACGGGAAAAGCCGAAAGAGAATGATGATGATATATATATATATATATATAATCTGCAAAATGCACATGCTTCCATGCTGTACTTCATCAAATGCTAACAAATAGTTAAAGGGTAGCAGAGCATTTGGATAGTGATCAGTTGACAGAAGTGAGCCAATAGAATAATGATCAGATGATGCCAATAAAATACATCATATAATTAATTTTAATTAAAAAGCAAGTTAGTCATTTAAGATTCACTTTTTGAAGTTCGAGAATTGGTTAGATACTAGCAATACAGTTCAGTCCTGAATGCTTGTAAGCCTGAAGTAATGCAGTCTAATAGTATTCCCAATAATCTGTCCAAGATGTAATATCCCCTCCTCAGGGGCTTTCCATTATTTCCTCAATAACTCTACATAGAAATTCAGATAATACACAACAGTCATGCACATGCGTTGCTAATATATTACTTAGTGGACTTGACACCTTATTTCTGAAAATTTTCTGATACAAAAAACAAAACATCTTATGTGTTTTGCTAAGTAAATCACATTCTTTATAATGCAACTTGCATATGCATTACAAGTAAATATTTTGCTTTTTACAAGAATCAAATCTCTACTGTCTGCACCACTAACACTTACCCTGCAAATTACCACACAAAAAATCTTTCTGTCATGCTGTACTACACAAGGCACACACACACACACACACACACACACACACACACATATGCATGCAAACACACACACACACACACACACACACACACACACACACACACACACACACACATGCACACACTAATGCTAAATGTATAGAAATCCAACATTTTCTTCATTAAAATCACAACAAAACACTTTCCTACCCAATGTAACTTCTCTCCCACACTGCATGGACTCAACAAAACATCCCCTCTAGCCAACACCCATTCACCTTAATTATCACGCACTGCAATCTACTGACAAAACAAAAACAACATTTTGACAAAGTAACAGTGATCCATAATATGTGTGTGTGTCTGTAGATATATATGTATATATATATATATATATATATATATATATATATATATATATATATATATATATATATATATATATATATATATATATATATATATACATATATACACACACAAACACGTGTGCGCATGCACACACGCACACACACACACACACACACACACACACACACACACACACACACACACACACACACACACACACACACACACACACACACACACACACACACACACAGAATTCTCGGTCAATGTTTCTCCAGCTGTCATAGACTTTTGCCTGTGTCTAGCCAATACTATTCTCAGACAGACTGCTTATATTTAAATTGGCATATCTCCTGTGCATTCATTTACTTACAGCCTGGATTCCGTAAGTTTAGCCACTCTGGATTTCAAATCAAAATGATAGGTATTATTTCTAGATTCAGTTATATTCTTTGTCATGGTAAACTTGTTTATGGGAACACAGATCTAAAAATGACATTCCTTTCCTTGTTGCACCACTGAGAAGCAGGACTTAGAAAATGGTATAATTTGTGACACTGCAACCTTTCAGATAAAAAAATTCTAAACATTAGTCACATGTGGATTAAAAAAAAACTAATAGAAGGAAAAAAGAAGAAAAAAAGAAAGAAGAAGGAAAAAAAAGAGCTTTTGTGCATATCCAAGGCTGAAAAAGCCAATGTATGATCAATAAATCATTTAGAAAAAATCTTACATATTACAAATCAGGAACAAAACAAAGCAGTTTAAATTAGCACTGTAAAGATATACAAATATGATTCTAGTACTCCAGTAAAGAGTCAGGTAGTCTCTATTTATTAGCGAGAAGTACAGCTCAGGCAGCATTCATGCCAAAGTGCTAACATGCCTTTGCATTTTTCTAGATTTTTCATTGAAAAAAAAACTATAGGTGTCAAACAGTTTCAATAAATATTTAATTAATAGGAGCATCTATGGAAACTGACAGACAGCACTGAATTCTGTATTTCGGTTCCTATTAGCTTGTCGAACAGTCAAAAGAGCGAACTCTTTTGACTGTTCAACCACTACTAGACGAAACCACAAAATGTCAAACGGTCAGAAAAGCGATTTTTTTCCCAGGGAAAAGAAATCACTGGGCCATTGTCAGGACTTTGCCATTTCCTCTACCGTGGTGCGATCTCAGAGGTGGTATATTTAAGTAGGGGGGTTTGGGGTGCAAAGCGCCCCACTTTATTTTGTTTGTGGATTTGTTTTTTTTGGGAGGGCAGTGATTTTTTTTCCCTGGGAAAAAAAAATTACTGTTCTAGCCATTCGACTTTTTGTGGTTTTGTCTATTAGCTGTCGATCAAAGAGCATTCCCTCTTTTGACTATTCAACAAGCTAATAGAAACCCTATGGGCAGGATTCACGAAGGCTTACACGGAGTTTAAGAGTAGTGTAAGCCTCCATGTAAGCCTCCCGATCCAGGAACAGCCCAAACCTCCGTGTAAGAGACTAGCTAAAACGTCTCTTACACGGACTGGGCGTGGAAATGCTCAATACCTCATTTGCAGCTCAAAGATATGCAAATGAGGTATTTGAGTGATCCAGGAAGCCCAAACCAGTCCGTGTAATGGACGTTTTAGCTGCAGAAATGTACTCAGCTGACAACTGAGTACATTTCTGCAAAATTTACAACGGAGCTATGTCAGCTCCAAATAAAGGTTGCATATGTGTCAACTAGCATGCCAATGGCCAAATATGTGGCCATTGGCATTAAAAGTGATGCAAATTTATTTAAAATAACATTTTTTTTTTCGGGGGATTTTGATGTTTAACTGCAGCGCACACCCGTGCAAATGGGGTGCGCTGCCTAAAAGTGAAAACCGAAGCTTATAAGCTCACAATTGTGGGTTTTATGTATTACATGGAATGACAATGCAGGGACCAGCAAACCAAAAACAATATGGCCACCGTGTAGTGGTTGCCAAGGGGGGGAAGCTCAGTGTAAGAGATGTAACTAAACATTACTAGGCAATCCTATGTAAATGAGGGTTACAATACTGAATCACACTTCCACATAGCTAATGAGCACTTTTCGAGTAGTGTAAGAGTTATAGAAGGGGGAGGAATAGAGTAAGAGGTAGGTGACATCACGGGGGGGAAATGATAGAAATAAATGTATCACATTGGAGAGCAGTGTAACGTGACAGATGACAGACAGACATCAGGGAGAGAGGTGTGTCCCAACAGAACACTAGGAAAGTCAAGAAATAGAGGGTGTACACTATCCCTACACTCAAACTTTCTTGATATACGTGCATGCTTGTGCGCTGCACGCTGTAAGGCAGGCTCACCATGTGAGCATGTTGCAAACCGTTTAAAACGGTTTGCTTGGCGTCTGCGTGTGTAAGGCAATGTAAACATCAGGAAGCCTGTTGCCTGATGTATAAGGCTGTGTGCACACGTTTTACCATGAATCAGCCAAGTCCAAACCATGTAAGTATGTGTGCGCGGGTCTAAGTCACTGTGAGCGTGCTTATGCTGGTGTGCACATTGCTCCCCCTGAGGAAACAGAGAGGAAAAAGGAAACAACCAGAGTACAAGGAAGCTGTCAGAGAATACTGCTGGAGTTAATTGGTGATAACAATTGGAAGCAGGCAATTACACAGGCAGACTAGAAGCCCAATCCAGCACTTAAAACACTTCAAACAGCAGTGCAGGGTGTTTCTCTCAAGAGATACTGCAAGAAAGGAGTAAGCTATCAGAATTGAAAACTGAAAAAGCTGAACTCAGAGCAGAAATGCTAGGGGCTGCCATAGCTGTTATAATCAGGCATAGGCGAATTGCTGAGGGTGGTGACAATGCAGATGCTGACAGACAACCCAGAGTGAGGAGAAGGAGAAGAGTATACAGGCCCAGGGTCACCTACCATGGGTTACATGAGCTGGAGATAGTAGAGCGCTACAGAGTGGACAGAGACATTCTGCAGCAAATTGTTGAGCTGTGCAGGCCACGTCTCACACACAGAACCAACAGAGGGGAACCCATCCCAGTGGAAACCAAGGTATGTGTTAGCCTAAGAATACTAGCAACAGGTACCTTCCAGAGACCAACTGGTGATATGATGGGGATATCACAGGCATCAGCCTCCAGGGTACTGCACCAGTTCCTGGATGCCATGTCAGCACATGTCAGTGATCATGTATATTTCCCTAATGCCCGTGAGGTTGTGGCCAGCAATATGCATCTCTTCCAGCAAATAGTGGGATACCCTGAGTTACTGGGTACAATAGACTGCACGCACATACGCATCAAAGCATCAGCCGGTGAGCGGGGTAGAGCCTATATTAACCGCAAGGGATTCCCCTCCATCAACTGCCAGGTCGTGTGTGATGCCCAGGGCATAATAATGAATGTGTGTGCTTGCTGCCCTGGGAGCTACCAAGATTCCCACATCTGGCATCTGACGCAGCTGTACCAATCATTTGCCAGTGGGGACTTCCCACACGGACACCTAGTGGGGGATGCAGGTTATGCACTTGAGCCGTGGCTGATGACACCCATCAGAAATGCACACACACCTGAACAGGAACGCCATAATGAGGCACATGCACAAACACGTAATGTCATAGAGTGTGTGTTTGGGCTGCTCAAGTCACGGTTCCGGTGTCTGGACATATCTGGTGGAGCCTTGCAGTACACACCAACTACATGTACCCAAATAATCATGATATGTGCTATGCTACATAATATGATCCTGCGGAAACAGCTGCAGCAGGACCAGCATAGGGCTGGGCCAAACATAACCCCACCATTGCCAAGGCCACCACAGGCAGAGGGTGACTCGGAGGAGGAACAACCTGACCTTGCCCCAGTAGGCAGAAGGAGGCGTGCCCAGTATGCCCTGGCCTTGGCAAAGAGGCAATGCATAGCACATACACTGGCTCAGTAGGAACACTGGGACTGATACCCCTCCGACTCACTCATATAGTAACAGGGACGCCTAACATGACACAACCTGCTTCCAAACATGTACAGGGAGTGTAGTATGTGCATCCGACAGAGGCAGCCCTGCAGCACCACCTGAGGCATGAATGCCATGTGTTAAGTAATGTAACACCATGTACCATATGCACACCTGAGGACCCTGACTAACATCCACCCTCACCAATCATGAACCACAAAACACAAACCCACCTTCATAGGTACCACAAGGGATAGGAACCTAGATGTAATGCTACCCAATGCCAGAAGTATAAACAGCAAGATGCGTGCAGTGTAATCGCACACAGTATAGAGAATGTAGATATCAGTGCTGTAATAGAAAACTGGGTCAAAGCCCACATCTGCACCCTAACACTACCAGGTCACACCTCATACAGTGATGTACAGCTGCAAAACATGGAACAAGCTACAAAACGAGGGTGACTAGGAATAAATGTCATGGATAACCACACCCCCATGTTGGTACCACAACAAGAAGCAGCATGGATTAGCCATGGTCAAATACCAGTGGCTAAAACTGCCTACCACTATATAGCTTGCTGCAGACCACTGTCCTAATAGCAGGAACTGCACCAGGCCTATGTTGGAATACATGAAGATATCAAGCCCCCCCAAAACCACATTATATTGCTTGACTGAAAATACCTACACATACACCATAGTTTCATAGTTTCATAGTTTACTACTAGGCTATCTGCCCTAGTGCATTTATAAGCCTAGCCATAGTGATGTGGCTATTGCCACCCCTTATAATGGTAATAAGTGTACAGAACAGATTCCGAATATTGTGCCTCTGACTTAGTAGTGACACATTATGACCCCTTTACTTAATCGAATTAATTGACTGTGCCTCTGTCTAGTAGTGACACAGGGAGGACCCCTGGGGTAAACCTACGATCTCACATCCACTTGTCCAGATTTTTCTTGAAGAGAGTCAGTGAGGGACTCTATCTAACATGAAATGGGATTCTGTGCTAGAGTGTGAGAAGCCTCTGAGTTATGAATATGTCCCTCCAGCATGTCCTATACATGTATGTGCTGAGGTTCAAATCTTTAGCTCTCATGGTTCTGGAGGATTTGGATTGCTTGCAGTGGAGCATGTCCATCAAATCCTGATTGGGCATTGTCTTGTATGTCAGGCATAGGTCACCTGTAAGTAGGCGGTATGCTACTGAATAGAGCTGGATTTTCTTTAGTCTGGAAGCATATGACATGTGTTGCAGACCCTTGATCCTCTTGGTAAGGTACTTTTGGGGTCTCTCCAGCTGTTGCAAGTGCTGGGTGAGGTACATACCAAATGGGGCTTTGTATTCAATCATGGGCCTGATAAGGGAGAAGTATAGGGGTACAATGACCTCTTTTGATCTGGATGGAAACCCTTCATGATAAGGTGGGCAAGATAGAAAGTCTTTCTAACCACTTTGGCAATATGGGTGTCAAACGAGAGGTCACTATCTACATGGGTCCCCAGGTGTCTGATTTTTTTTTCTGTGCTCAGTGGGTTGCTGTCTATGTGTTAATTTGTGGGTACTTTGTTCCTCCCAAAGGGGATGACTACACATCAGTTGCATTCAGTTTCAGGCCATGATTCCGGCACCAGCTATCTGTTTTTGTGAGGGCATTCTGTAGGATGTGTGTGCCGGCTGATGTATTCACTATGCTGCCTAGGTTGCAGTCATCTGCAAACTTTGTCAGCCACAACCCTCCTATGTTTGCTTTCACATCTGAAAAGTAAATGCCAAATAAGAGGGGTCCCAGGACAGATCCTTGTGGGACACCACTTGTGACTGGCTTTGAATCTGACAAGGCACCTGCAATGTCGACTTTATGGGTTCTGTTTTTTAGCCATTTTGCAACCTATCCTGTGACATATGGATTTATATTTCAGCTGTTGAGCTTGTCTATGATGCCTGAGTGGGGTATTGTGTCAAAGGCCTTAGCCAAGTGCAGGTAGGCTGTGTGGACTGCTTAGCCCTCATCAATGGCCCTACTGACAGTTTCAAAATAGTCAACTAGGTTCAAAAGGCAGGATCTGCCATTTACAAAGCTGAACTGGGTGGGATCAAGAGTCAGTGGGTCACTAATGTCTCTGTTTAAGAGCTCCATAATGACTCTTTCCATAGCTTTGCAGACAAGGCTGGTTAAGCTTGTGTGGTGGCAGTTCCCAGGGTCTGTGGAGGCATCTCCTTTGTGGAGTGGGACCACTGTTGCTGTACGCCAGTGTTCAGGTACATATCCTGTAGCAAGGCTAAAGTTAAATAGCATTTTTATATACGGGTTTAGCTCCTCTTGGAGTTCACGTAGCATGCAACTGGGGATACCATCAGGTCCCATTGATGCTGTGTTTTTGTCTTTGCTGAGTGCGGCTCTCACATGGACATCTGAGATGACAGTGAGGTTACATTCAGCTGTGATAACTATCTTCTTTTGGGGGTGAGGGAGGGAGAAAATTGCACTGAACCTGTCTGCCAGAATGTTGCCAATATCTGTCGGGTCACTGAAATTTATGTTGTTGTGTACCAACTTTGAGCATATCTGAGGGTTCCCACCCAGGTTTCTGACATAACTGAAGAAGGCATTGTGGTTATCTTTATTGTCTTTGGTGATTTTTGTCTCAAAGTTGACCTTGGATGTCTTTATGAGAGAATGTAGCTTTTTACTAGTGCTGATCACAGCTGCCTTCCCTTTAGGAGATTTAGCTCTGTCTTGCATTAGTATCTTTCTTTTGTTATACAGTTCGTTTATGGCTGGGATCCACCAGACAGGCCACATTCCCTTGGTGGAGAGGGTCTTGGTTTTATTTGTGATTGCATGGTCCATGCTTTCTTGGAGATGTCCGTAGAAAGCGTTTGTGAAGGAGTCACCATTGTGTGTTGTGGTTTCCACTGGCCCAGTGGGCTTAAAGGATACCATCTCAGTCTGAAGAAGTGTGAAGTCAGCTTTTGAGATGTTTGTCACTATACTCTTTGTATTATACTTGCACCGACACATTTGTAGAAAATTTCCTAGAATCCATCAAACAAAATGGACATGGAAAATGTAACACTTCCACAAGAGGGGTAAGCATACTGGATGTGATAATCAGAAATATGTGTACTGGATGTCACGATGTATCCCTCACTGGTAAGACCAGACCATAGAGTAATCACACTGTAGTTACACATCCCGACCCCAGTCCCTGGCCAGAATACCACAGTGAAGCACATGTATAAAGCATAGCTTGCACCCCTACAAACCAATGTGGAATCCATGAAAGGCCCTGTGCAAGTCCAGAATATGGGACACACTGCAGAACATGTTATACAGGCATTCCATGAACACAGCCAAGAGTGCTTGGAGTCTGCAATCACAAATAACAACAAGACACAATGCCATACACTCGGGCATTTGGCATGTTGGACTCCAGCAATTACTAAACCATTGAAGTGAATGAGGAAGCTACCACATGATAGATCAAACATAAAAAGCGAAGTAATCAGTGATCACTAGTATGGCAATAAAATGTGTCCACACATACAATCCACTAAGGCCAGGCAAAACAAGTAGAATCTGTGAATCCAGAGGCAATGTGACACCTGTCCCAAGTACACACACAACAACAACTCACCCCAATAAATACAAATATATGTGATAGACATAACCAGGTAGCCAAACTGGAGCATGAGCACCCCCAAATCAGTACTGTCAAAACTAGTCAGGAGGACAAGGTAACCACATACACCACAAACCCAGTCCCACATAGACCTACAACGACTGTAAACCAAACACATAAACACAAAAACATTCCCAGAGGCCCTAATTACAAACACACAACACCAACACAAGCCTCCAAAGCAGACACCCAATAAAACAACCTCCAGACATAGCACATGTAACACATAGTACACAAAGCTGGTGTGCCAAACAGTCACAGGACAGAAGGAGAAACAACATGCCTGATACAGTTGTAATAGGTGACTCCATAGTGAGGCATGCTGCTGTTCCAGGGATGGCTTGCACCTGTTACCCATGGGCGTCTGGATATTGCCTAAGGCTTTTGCAACCTACAGAGATCCTTTTGTAGGCAAGGCTGAAAAGACTAACCCACCACCATAGAAAACAAAACTGGAAAGAAACAGAAGGGTAATGCTGATCAATGCCAGACGTATAAACCTCAATATGCATGCTCCTGAGGCCCTCCCCAGTATGGAGAACATCGATGTCTGTCCAGTGATAGAAACCTGCTGCAAGCCTCATGACAGCACACCAGCACTACCAGGTAATACCACATATCATGTGTTATGGCCACAAAACCTGGAACAAAACATAAAAGGAGGGTGAGTATCCATATTCAGCACAGACACCTATATGTCCAGTTAACTGACAATGCTTACATCATTGCAGTCCACCCATGTGCAACTAACCATAGGCAAGACTGCTGTACAGTCTGTAGCATGCTACAGACTGCCCTCTCACACACAGGAACCCCACCCCACTGTCCTGAAGACAGTGGACAGTATGAATGTACCACCAAATACAAAACAAGGTACACACAAATTACCACATAGGTGGTAAACCATTATGTATGGAAGGAGTAATCAGGGACCTAGTGACACAAGTGGACAGTAACCTGTTATGTGACAGTCACATTGCCAATTTGGCTAGGAAGACTGTCTATATTGGACACTGTATCATGAAAGGATTCACATCTACGTCAACAAAGGTCATTGTGCCCCTATACTGTTCCCTTATCAGACCCATAATGTAGTACAATGCCTCATTTGGGATGTACATTACCTGGCACCTGCAGCAGTTAGAAAGACCTCAAAGGTACCTCACCAGGAGTTAGAAAGGGTCTCAAATATATGTCATATGCTGCCTGGCTGTAGACACCACAGCTGAATGCAGTCACATACTGCCTACACAGAGGCATTGTATGTCTGTTGTACAAGTCCATGTCCAACATAGAAGTAATGGACATGCTCCACCCCAGAAAACTCAAAGCCATCGGAGCTGTGTGAGTCAGAGATGTCAACCTCAACACATAATCAAATAGGATGTGCTGGAGGGACAGATACCTAACCCTGAGGCTCTCCACACCCTGGAACAGAATACCACTACATGTTAGGCAGAGCCCCTCACTGACACTCTTCAACAGGAAGTTTGCAAAATGGATGGATAATTGTAGATGTACACTGGGGATCTTTACTGTGTCATGTCCAGACAGAGGCACAGCTAAGTAAATCATAAATGGCCATAATATTCACATAGCAGGGGTGGCAAAGCCACACACACTGTGGCTAGGCTTACAAATGCCCTAGGGTGGATAGCCTAGTATGAACCTATGAACCTATTATGATACAAATTGTACAGAACACTAAGGATAATCCCAAGGCTGCTGCAACTGATGGTAGGAAGCATGTTGTGAATTCCCAGATATGCTCTGGATCACACAAATATTACAAACAACATACCAAACACACACACGTATTGCCAACATACATCCTGACAAGTGCAGTGCAACCCCCCCCCCATAATGCAAAATATCTTTCCCAGCAGACTGCTGCCTCCCTGACATTATGTCAGCCTTACCACAGGATATGTACCCAAAGAGCAGTGTATAACAACAGTGGTCGTTCTCAAGAAAGGTGTCGCCTGAATGGATACTAAAAACAACCACCACAGAATCCTGAGAAGCTTGGTCTGCACAGCTATGGAAAGGATCAGCATTTACCGCAGACATAAAGTTATTGGGGATCTATTGACACCCATCCCTACCCAGTGTGGGTTTATTAAGTGCAGACCCTGCCCCTAAACATGTGTGACTCAGTTGAAACAGTAATTGAGGTCACCGATGAGGGCAATGTGGTCCACACAGCGTAGCTGGACCTTGCAAGGCCTTCCATACAATACCCTACGTGTTCAATATAGATATGCTCACCAGCTTATATATACACCCCTATGTCACTAGAGGGGTTGCAAACCAGACCAATGACAGAACTGACATGGTCAGACATGCTGCAGCCATGTCAGACTACAAACCACATATAACAGGTATCCCACAAGGCTTGGTCCTGGGACCTTCCCCGCCTGGTATATATGCCCCATAGCTACAGGCCAACATGTAAGGACTGTGCCTTAACGTGTTTGCAGAGGACTACAAACTGCCCAACATATCTGACACTCCAGCTGACACAAGCATCCCACAAAAGGGCCACATAGAAACAGACAACTGGTGCCATAGCCATGTCAGCAAGTTAAATGGAGAAAACTGTATAGTCAACCTCTGTGGATATACAGTAAGTGACCACCAATTACCACATAGGTGTTAACCCATTACATACTTAACATGCAATGACAGACCTGGGTACACAAGGTGATAGATATCCTGCCTTGGACAAACATGTGGCTGTAGTGTTAACAGAAACAATCCATATACCAACCTAATCATGAAGGTTATGACATCTAGATAAGGGGAGGTCATTGTGGTGCTGCAGTTATCCTTCATCAGCGTTACAATTGACTACAACAGCCCCTGTGGGGTGTACCTCAGCAGACACCTCCATCAACTGTAAAGTCCACAACAGTACCTCACCAGGAGTATCAAAGAGCTTGAACAGATGTAATGTGTTGCCTGATTAAACAGAGTGCAACTCCACACACTGCCATGCTGGCCACCCAGACGCAAGCTGTGCCTGATGTAGAAAGCCATGTCCAAGCTGGAATCAATGAACATGCTGCACCTTGTGCAATCTGAATGGCAGTGAGCTATGCACATGAGGGACCTGAACCCCAGCACTGACATACATAGGGCAAGCTGTACTGCATTATCCATAACACAGACGCTACCCCCACGCATGAGTAAACTACCAGTACAGGTTATCCATAGAGTCACTCGTTGATTCTCCTCAACAGGAATCTTAATGAGTGGATGGGAGATGGTAGGTTTACCCTGGGTATCACTGTTATGTCACAGGTAGACAGAGGCACAGTATACTAAACATGACATATGTCATGGCAAACTACACTTACAATGTGTTGAAGGACAAACACACTCTCTGACTAGCATTAGAAATGGCCTAGGGCACATCGGTAGTGTTTGCCAATGTACACCTATGTTGTGGAATACACTACTGATGTTGGACGAGGCTGTTGTAAGTAGTTAATATCTGAACATAATGCAACATGGTCAGATGTGCACAACTGGACCCTAACCAGGCTGTTGTGCTCACTATGGAAATGTAAAGCAGTGATAGGACTAAAGCCCAGGATATTGTACACCACAGTGAAAGTACTGAACCACTACACTATACAGTACTACAGTATTAGGTCAGTATGAACGGATGTTGACAATTGTATGCAAAGTATCCCATGCAAACCCTGCAGGCACAGTATAATCCCTGTTGTGTTTACACAAAAAGCATTTGGACAGTAACTACACAACATGACACAGAACACACAACCATAAACAGGAGATATTTGTTGAAGTTCACACTCATCCACAAATGTGATGGGCTGCAGAGTTCAACATATGGAAAGCTCACACTGGGCATGCTCACACACTTTGATAAATGAGACATCTTTCACACAACATGCCATGGGAAGGCTGAACTGGGCATGCTCACACACTTAGTCCAAATATCAGTTTAGCATTTTGCCACATATATCTGGTATATGTACGTGTTATTCCAGTAACCAACAACATTATAGCAATCTGACCAGTGCTCACACTTAAATGACTACAGAGACATACATGATATAGTGGATTTCCCCCATATGCAAACATCTTCCACAGATACACAAGTTGTTCATACAAACAGGAAATGTTATGGCAATAAAGACCTGCAAACACTGCTATCAGCAAAAAATAATGTGCATCTGACAGTTAAACATATGGGTGTAGAGGTCAACACTAGGCTGTTTGCCCTAGGGAATGATAGCTTATCCAGAGTGTGTGTGTGTGTGGGTGATTGTGGTTGGTCTGTGTGCAAGTCTGTGTGAGGGAAATGTTCCTTTTAGCAACTGGGAAAACACACCACAGGATGCTCATTCCCCTTTCTAAACACTGATGATGTCAGCACCCTATATGTATATCAGGAGAAAGAAAATCTCCCACTAATCTGAATAGTGCGCTCTGCTAATGCATCCATCTCTAGTGTCATAACATAGTTAGGTATGGGTTTGAATCTCACAAGTGTGTATGAAGGGGATTAGTGTGTGTGAAAGTGTGTATGAAAGGATCATCCCTTTTGGCAACTGTGAAAACACACCACAGGATGCCCATTCCCCTTTCTAAACATTGATGATGTCAGCACCCTATAAGTATATCAGGAGAAAAAAAATCTCCCAGTAATCCGCGTAGCACGCTTTGCTAATGCATTCATCTCTAATGTCCTAACATAGTTAGGTAGGGGATTTGAATCTAGTAAGTGGCAAGTGTGTATGAAGGGGGTTTAGTGTGTGTGTAAGTGGGTATGAAAGGATCATCCCTTTTGGCAACTGTGAAAGCACACCACAGGATGACCATTCCCCTTTCTAAACACCGATGATGTCAGCACCCTATAAGTATATCAGGAGAAAAGAAATCTCTCAGTAATGCGAATAGCGCGCTCCGCTAGTGTGTTCATCTCTTGGGTCATAACAAGTTAGATAAGGGTTTGAATCCAGCAAGGGTGTGTGTGAAGGAGAGTTAGTAAGTGTGTATGAAAGGAACGTCCCTTTTGGCAAATGTGAAAACACACCACAGGATGCCCATTCCCCTTTCTAAACACCAATGATGTCAGCACCCTATAAGTATATCAGGAGAAAAGAAATCGTCTAGTAATGCTAATAGCGTGCTCTGCTAATGTGTCCATCTCTAATGTCATAGCATAGTTATGTAGGGATTTGAATCCAGCAAGTGGCAAGTGTGTGAAGGGGGGTTAGTGTGCTTGTATGAAAGGAACATCCCCTTTGGCAACTGGGAAAACACACTACAGGATGCACATGCCCATTTCTAAACAATAGCACGATTATTTATGGCTTTTGATTCCAGACATATCACGTGTGTTTTGCTCACACAGAATTCCCATGTGTGCAGGTTGTTTCTCACAATAATGCATGACATCGATTAAACCAGTTATGGCAATGCACACATGATGTATGTGTGTGCCAAATACACATATGTACCTGTGACCTTCAATAGTTACCATGTGTGATGCCTGCCATATGTGAATACATGGTATTTGCACTGGGTAACATTATGACTGTGGTCTTCTGTGCAGGTGCTGCATGTGGGATGTGTATATACAGTGTGAGATGTAGATGCTATCAACCTAGTAGTGAGGGATACACACCTGGTCTGGGGCATATAGTCTACATGTTGTTGACGAAGAGGTGCTTCATGTTTTCACCTGTTGTGGGAGTGGTAAGAAGTTGTTCCATAGCAATGCAGTGACTGCATGCTAAGAACCTTTCAGCTAGGGTGTTGTAGCTACAGTAATTCATTAGCATTCAGTAATATGTCAGCATTCCTGGTGAGGGTATGATGCCAACCAAGGTCAGGGTTCTACCAGCCTGTGCCACTTGCTCAGTAAGCCCTTCCATGTTCCCTATCATGTATTCCAGTGAGGGACATCACACGTCAGCTGTAGTGGCATGGACAATGACTGAGTCATATGGGTCCATGCATCTGACTGGCCTGTATGCTTGTGTTATGTGGTGGACCATAGTGCCCCATGAGTATATCACTGTGACCTTCACCTTGCCAAGCCTGGTGAGCATGACCTCACTGTACCGGACAATAAAAGTACCTAACACAACTGCAGCATGAGTGTTGTATAGCTGTACAGACTGTGCTTGTTTGGCACACAGGATTTGTGTGCTATGTGTTATGCGTGCTGTGTTCAGGCCTAACGTATGCCTGTGTGCCAGCTGCAGAGGTGTCTGCCACTCAGGCAGGATTCCATTCTTAGGCTCCACGAATGGCCCGGTGTGTTCCCGTGCTTGTATTGCTGTCAGTGTAGGTCTACATCAGACTGGTATTGCAGTCACTGTAGTATTTCATGCCACCTGACAGGTTATGCCAGTACTGGGTTCAGAGTGCTTAGTCCACAGTTTGTCTATGTGTTTCCATCTCATACATGTGTTGTACATCCATGGGTAGGGGATAGGGTTGACTGTGTACATGTGGCAGCTGTGACATTACTACATGACTCACATATTCCACAACTGTACCATAGAGGTGACTGACAACTGACCTTTGCACATGCTACCATAGTATTGAGATTGCATTGGTGATTAACAGCACATATGGCCAATGGTGAACAGGATACATAGGTTCATAGGTTCATACTAGGCTATCTGCCCTAGGGCATTTATAAACCTAGCCAGAATGTGTGTGGCTTTCACCATGCATTGTAAATCTATCTTGCTATGCCCTTTGCCAAGGTTAGTATACTGTGCCTCTGTCTAACAGTGACACATAAGTGATACCCAGGGTAAACCTACAATGTCCCATCCAGTCATTAATATTCCTCTTGAAGACAGTCACTGAGTGACTCTGCCTAACCTGCATTGGGATAATATTCCAGAGTGAAGGGAGCCTCTGAGTTATGAATGTGCCCCTCCAGCATGTCCTATGTATATCACTCCTGAGGTTCAAGTCTTTCCAGCGTGTAGCTTGATGGGATTTGGATATTCTGAGGTGCAGCATGACCATTAAGTCAGGGTTTGACATGGCTTTATATGTCAGGCACAGATTGCCTATGAAGAGGCAGTATGCCACTGAGTAGAGCTGCTGTTTCTTTAACCAGTCAGTATGTGGCATCTGTTTGAGCCCTTTGATCCTCTTGTTGAGGTACTTTTGTGGTCTTTCCAGTTGCTGCAGGTGTCTGGTAAGGTGCATGCCGACAGGGGCATTGTAGTCAATTATGGGCATGATGAGGGATGAGTAAAGAGGCACAATGTCCTCCCCTGATCTACATGTGAATCCCTTCATGATGAGGTGGCCTATATAAAATGTTTTTCTAACCACTTTGGCCATGTGGTTGTCAAATGAGAGAATGCTATCAACTTGTGTACCCCAAGGTCCATAATTCCTTCTTCTGTACTTAATGGATTAACATATATGTGGTACTTTGTGGTCACTTTGTTTTTGCCAAAGGGGATGACTATACACATTTTGGCATTCAGCTTGAGGCCGTGGCTGTGGCACAAGTCGTCTGTTTCTAAGAGGCCCTTTTGGAGGATGCGTGTGTTGGCAGGAGAGTTGATTATGGCGTCCAGTTTGCAGTCATCTGCGACTTGCTCAGCCACAGTCCTTCCATGTTGGCCTGTACCTCTGATAAATATATACTGAACAAGACAGATCCCAGGGCTGAGCCTTTTGGGACACCACTTGTAACTGGTTTTGAGGCTGACATGGCTCCAGCAATTCTAACTATGTGTGTTCTGCCCTTGAGCCACTGTGCAATATATGTAGTGACATAGGGGTTAATATGTACACTGGTGAGCTTCCCTAGAATGCACAAGTGGGGTATTGTATCAAAGGCTTATGCAAGGTCCAGGTAGGCTGTGTAGACCACCTTCCCCTTGACAGTGGCCTTGGTGACTGTTTCAAAGAAATCAAACAGGTTTGAAAGGCAGGATCTGCCATTAACAAAGCCAAACTGTGTATGATGCAGTGTCTGTAGGTCCCCAATATCTATATTTATGAGGTTCATGATGATCCTTGCCATAGCTTTGCAGACCAAGCTATTCCAGACTTATGGGGTGATAGTGTCCAGGATCCATTAAGGCACCACCTAAATGTAGAGGGACCACTGTTGCTGTACGCCACTCTTTGGCCACATATCATGTAGTAAGGCTGGGATTGAACAGTAGTGTTATGTCTGGGTGTAGCTATTCTTGGAGTTCATGCAGGACACAGCCTGGGACACTGTCTGGTCCCATTGATGCAGTGTTTATTGCTTTGGAGAGGGCAGCTCTTACCTGAGCATCTGAGATGTCAGGGGGGCAGCACTCTGCTGGGAGAAATATTTGCCCTTTTGGTGTGGAGGGGGGAGAAGTTAGCAGTGAACCTGTCCACTAGGATGTTGGCAATGTCTGTGTGTTTGGTATTTCTTTTGACATCTTGGACTACCTCTGAGCATATCTGGGAATTACCACCCAGGTTCCTAACATAACTAAAGAAAGCCTTGTGATTATCCTCAGTGTCTTGTGGAATCTTCTCTCAAAGATGGCCTTAGACAATCTTATGAGTGCCTGTAGTTTTCTTCTAATACTCATCAGTGATGCCTTCACATTTTGGGAGTTTGTTGTATCATTTAGTAGCTTCATCCTTCTATTTTATAGTTTGTTTATGACTGGTGTCCACCACACAGGACGTCTGCCATTGCAGGATTGGGTCTTGCTTTTATTTGGGATTGCATGATCCATGCATTCCTGAAGGTGTCCATAGAATGCCTTTATACAGGTTTCTTCAGTCTGGTCCATATTTTCAACAGGCCTGGGGGCTTTGAAGGTTTCCACATCATTTATGAGGAGTGTGAACATGCTTTACATGACTTGTTGACTGTATTCTTCTGTGCAGGGGGTGGCCTTGGAATGTGAATATCCAGTGAGATTAGTTTATGGTCTGATCTTACCAGTGAGGGATACACTTCTGGTCTGGAGCATAGAGTCCCCATGTTGGTGATGATCAGGTTCAGTATGTTTTCCCCTTAATGTGAGTGGTAACAAGTTGTTCCATAGCATTTTGGTATATAAATTCTAGTAATCTTTGGGCTAGGGTGTTGGAGCTACAGTCATGCTCCCAGTCTATGTTTGGGTAGTTTAACTCACCCAATATAATGGTGTATGGACAGACCTACATATTTCCAACTGTTTTCAGGAAGGCCAAGTGCGGTTCTTGTGTTTGTGAGGGTGGTCTGTAGCAGGCTATAACCTGGAAGGCAGTTTTACCCATTGTTACTTGCATATGGATAGTCTCTGATGTTTGGTGCTTTGCCACCAACCTGGAGGTGTGAGTATCTTGGTGGTTTTGTGCAAGTTTTGGGCCTGAAAAACATGGTATGAGGTATAACTTGGTAGTGCTGGGGTGCTGTTGGTAGCCCTGAATCCGGTATCTGTTACTGCACAGATAGCGATGTTCTCCATGCTGAGGAATGTTTTGAGTGTGTGCATCATCAGGTTTAGAGTCCTGCAGTGGCATATATGACTGCTCACGTGGACAGATGTCAGGTAAGTCATATGCAAAGTGTCACAGGCAACGTACATGTGAACAGGAGAAACAGTGACATTCTGTCAAGTGAGACATGAACATACATATAGTAAGCTATGCAGATGTCACTAGGAGTCCACAGAAGCTGTGTAACTCTGCATGGCAGGTCGGATCAGTATTCCAGGGTAACTGCAAGGAAACATGCATGCAAACATAGCTACTGTAAGCAGGGCTGCATGTAGTCCATTGTACAACAAACAAGCTGTACCACTTTCAGTAGGTAACACTGCAAATGCTCACCAGCTGACATATGAATACCTATGTCACCAAAGGTGATACTTACCAGACCATGGACAGAAATGACATGGCCAGGCATGCTGCATCCCACATGAACACATATCACAAGCAACACAGACCTCACAAAGTCAGTGTTCTTAACAGGCACAGCCCATAAGGCCAAACACAATGTGTGACACACCTATAATAGGTGATGCCATAGTCAGACACACTGACGTCCCACTCTCCAGACTGAGTAAGGTGAGGGTCACATTTAGCTACCTGTTGGGTGATAGAATGTGCCACATAACACAAGCACTCAGGTCACTCCACAGCAAGTACAAGTATGAGGCAGTCATTGTCCATGCTGGTGTGAACAACCTGAGATGTACCTCCCTGGACCACATTGAAAGAGACACAGAGGAGCTCTTACATCACCCTCTCAAACTCAGGAATCCCACACAGGTTTCATGACGACACAGGAGAGTATAGATTTCTCTGCAAACACCATCATACTGGGTGACTTCAACTACCCAAACATAGACTGTGAACATTACTCAAGCCACAATACCCAAGCTTTAGAGTTCCCATAGTTCAGAAACTCTTTAGCTATGGAACAAGTAGTCAACATTCTCACAAGAGGGGAAAATATACTAGACCTGATCATCACAAACATGAGTACAAAATGCTCACCACTTGAAGTATATCCCTCACTGTTGCAATCAAACCATATACTAATCACACTGGAGTACTGGATCCCCCACATATGCAAACCTCAAACACATCTATGTGTGTGCGGGAAATGCCCCTATTAGCAACTGTGAAAGTACACTACAGGATGCAGATTCCCCTTTTGAAACACTGATGATGTCAGCAGTCTATAACTATATTACCTGAATTAAAGCTCCCCAGTAATTCGTATAGTGCACTCTGCTGATGTGTCTGTCTTTAGTGTCATAACATAGTTCGGTAGGGGTTTGAATCCTGCAAAGGGAATGTATGTGAGTGGGGTTTGTGGGTGTGCATAATGCTGTGAGGGAAAAGTGTCTTTTGCCAACTGGGAGAACACACTACAGGGTGCACATCCCTCTTCCTAAACAGAGATGATGTCAGCACCCTCTAAGTACAGCATTAGAAAGAATTGCTCCCACTAATGCAATAGCGCACTCTGCTAATGTGTCTGTCTCTAGTGTCATAATGCAGGTAGGTTTGGGTTTGAATCTTGCAAATGGAAAGTATGTGTTTTATTGTGAGTGGGGTTAGTGTGTGTGCACAATGCTGGGGGTAGGATGTGGCTTTTGCCAAATGGGGCTACGCACTGCAGGGTGCACATTTCCCTTAACTAACAGTGATGTTGACAGCACCCTATACAAACAACATGACAACAGACAACTGCCAGTACTCAGTATAGTGCCACATGCTACTGTAAAACGCACATGTACCAGAACATACCTAGATAGTGTTTTGAAACCTGAATGTGGCAAGTGTGTGGATGTGGGATGTTTCTGTGTGTGCATTTCCATATGGAAAACATGTTGGATGTGGCAATCAGGGAACCACAGTACCTGATGCACATTACACTTTTAAACTAATGAGGTTGCCTGCACCCTGTGAGTACAGGTAGAGAAGAGGAAATCAGTAGTAATCCAAATAGTGCACTTTTCAAATGTGTACCTGTCATGTGTCGACAGCTACTCATGTAGGGTAATAAATAATGGAAATGGCAGGTGAGCATGTGCATGTGTGGGGGTAGCAGGGTGTGTAAATGCATGTGTGACAGAACAGATACATATAGCTGAATCTACAATACAGCACATGATGCACATTCCAATAGTCAATGGTAGCATGTGATGGTGTGCAGCTGGTACACTTTGGTAAGTAGTATGGGTGCAGATAACAATTCAGGACATTCATACAGTTACTGCAGCAGGAATGCTGGGATATACACACAATCATAGTGGAACAGTGAACAGTTACCAACATGTTACTACTTATACACATCTATGTAGTCACCTTGTACATCAGCAACGTGTTTACCTTTTCCTGCACTGATGTTGTAGTATGCAGGAGGTGGCACAGTGTCATCATATGCACAGGGTGTGGGTTAGGTATGCCCAAGCCAGCCACTGGTACCACCAATTGACATGTGTGTGTATGTGTGTTTGTAAGGGGCAGCAGTACAGGGTGGACCAGTGTTGGTGCAGTGTGTGTGTGTGTGTATGTGTTTGCCCTAGGTGTTACATTTCTGCATGTGTGTAAGCACGCACAGTCCCACATAATGGCTGCCATGTACAGGGTTTTGTGGACAGCCACAGACTGCACCTGTCAGGTCATCCAGATCAGTGTCTGTGGGCACGGACACGGTACCTGTGCCTGGCAGGGGTGCTACGGACCGTATCCGGTACTAACCCAGACTGGGTACTGTCATCGGAAGCGGGTGTGTGTTGACTGGACACAGTTCCCTGTTGGGACTGTCCAGAGCCACGTGCACGTGGTCTCCTGGGGCATCCTGATGACAGCACTAACCCAGCATTGCTGGGGCTGCTGCTTGCACTTGAAGTGCGTGAGAGTGGGCCTGTTGTCGTCCGCGGTGACTGCCAGCTGGTGCTGTTGCCGGCATACGGCCACGTCGATGCCACAAACGCACACCATCGCCCTGGCCCATGGACATCTGGTTGTGGAGCAGCTGTTGTATGTCCCCACAATGTCTGTCAACGACATCTGTGAAATTACGAATAGCATTCGCAATGTCACGCATGCCATCTGTCATGGCTTTGCGACATGCTGTCAGCTCCCTCAGACCCTGTCTGGTGTACATTTCCATATGCACCTGTGCCTGCATAACAGTCCGAAACATAGTGAAGGTTGACATACCTCCTTGGGCACGTCGGCCAGAGGCAGTACGGCCATGGATGCCCCCACGAGAACCCATGGGCGACTCTCTGCGTGGTACCATTGGAGGACCCTGCTCATGGCTGCTTTGTGGGGATGTATGTACCACAGGTACCACATTACCCTGATCTATGCCCAATGCATACTGTCCATCACCTAGGGACAATGGTGACAAAGGATGTAACGGCAGGATGACTGTGCGCATTGAAGGGGTTGACAGCTGTGTACTGTCAATTGGCTGACCAATGGCAGACCCAGACACACCTTCCTGCACCATTATAGACATTTCCTCATCATCAGTACCTGGGGCACAAGATTCAGGTTCCCTGCTGCAGGTCACCAGAGCAGCACCAGAACCTACGGGAGGAAAACAGGGAACACAGATTACAGTCTCAAGACATATTTTACGGTGATGCACTTCAATACAAATGCACACATTCAGAAATGGACACATGCACTCATGGACACACACACACATGCACACATGGGCACAGGCACATTTGCACACATGCACACCCCACAGTACACACACACATCAGTACTGAGTTACACTACTCTTACTAGTATTAACTTGAGTATTGCAGGTATTATTAAACACACTCACCAGCATGTATACTACTGAGTTACACTACTCTTACTAGTATTATAAATAGTTTTTCAGGTAATGATAAACACACTCACCAGCATGTATGGCCTGCCTCGTTGCTAGATGGGAGGGACCTGGAAATATGAAGAAAGTAATGTCAGTGGGCACAAGTGTGCCATTTGTTTTGCATATGATACAGTACAGTAGTACACCAGTTCCCTTATACACATCAGCTGCTCATAATGCCAGTATCACACATGCACAATTACATATCATGATGACAGATACATACCACATGCACACCTTATGCATGCATAAAGTAACAGTGTACAGAACAGTCATATGTACATATGGCATCTTACCTGCATGCTCAGTGTCTTGCTGCTGTGTGGATCCAACCTCCATCATGATGCAAGTCTGATGCTGTTGTTGTTCTGGGGCTGGATCCATGACACTTAGCAGTAGCCCCTCCTGTCTGGTAAGGGGGGGTGTGGCCACCCCCCCCCCACCTGTGGCAACCTGTTGCCTGCATATATCTGCAGCACGCTGGCGGACATTTCTAATCAAATCACTGCAGTGATGTCTCACCTGCTCATATGTCCTATCATGCATGCCAACATCATTTATCCTGCTGACAAGGTTTTGCCACAGTGCAGACCTCTCCTGCTGATTCTGGGTGGTGCGTGAAAACAGGATGTCATAGTCACGCACCAGGCTCTGGTGGATCACTTCGTCCTCTGCAGCAGAGTATGCAGGGTTCCACTTTGGAGCCATATCTCCCTGGAAAAGTACACACACAGCATATCAGCAGAGTATGTCAGCAATATATGGTACACATTCTATACATGAAGTATTAAATTGTAGTTATTACTGCTTGGTTGTAACTTGATTAAAGTGTAGCTATCATTCTAAGTCTTTTGGATTAAGCACTTGGCCTTCAGACCAGTTGTTTTACATTAGGAAGGTTTGTGGCAAGCACTGTGGTGGCAGGACAGGTAGCTTTCATCCTTCTAAGTTGGGAACTGCTGATTGAGAGCCCAGTGTCCAAGTGTATTAGTTCTGGTATAAGCAGTTGGCCTTCAGGCCAGTTATTTAACATTAACAAGGTTTGTGGTCTGCACTCTTGTGTGAGAATAGGCTGTACTCTGCCATTCATAGCTGGGAACGTCTGGTTTAAGGGGTTTATAGTGCCTGTATATTTGAACTGTATCTTACTGACATTGGTACACCTTGTTTGCTGTAGCATACACTACATCCAAGCCTCCTGAATCTAGCTTTGTTTATATGCTTGTTATTTGTTAGCTTGTTATTTCACTGGTACGCTAATTCCACATAATACACAGCTTCTCAGCACGTCTGTGAATCACTACTGATATCTGCATTGCTTACTGTACTTATTTCCTTGTTACACTTGAAAGAAAGTGACTGCTTGTCATTTTTGCATTTAGTTAATTGTAACACATTGCACTTAAGTTACCTGGCACTTGCTCACTGAAGCTATTATATCAGTCAGCAGTAGAAATTAATATCAGTACACCCTCACTCCCCACTGGACCTTGTTTTCAATTATTACGGAATTCACAATAGTATTCTAACATGTCCAAAGGTCAGTTGTCAATCTCCTCTCCAGTCCAGCTGGTGAGTGTGGTAATCCAGAGGCAATGTTATAACAGCCTCATGTACACAGACAACCCCCTCCTCCTAACAACACATTCAAACACATGTGAGTGATGCAACCATATACCAAACTGGAGGCTAGGCTCTCTCTACTCAATACTGCCATAACCAGTCAGGAGGAGAAGGAAACCACACTCACTACAATTCCAGTCTCACATAGACCTACCACGACAGCAAAACAAACACATAATCACACAAAAACATACTCGGAGGCTCAAAATAAAAATCTGCCTAAGCAGCAGAGACCTCCAAAGCAGACACCCAAGCAACCGCTACCCCAAAACAAAACACATGCAACACATATCTCACAAAGCCAATGTGCTGAACACTCACAGCCCTTAACAGTAAACAACACACCTCATACACTTGTAATAGGTGACTCTATCATCAGGCACACTGACATCACGTTCACCAGGCTGAATGAGGAGAGGGTCACAGTGAGCAGCCTGTCGGGCACTACGACCCGCCACATAACACAAGCACTCAAGTCACTCCAAGGCAAGTACAAATATGACTCACTCATTGTCCATGCTGGTGTGAATGACCTGACACATACCTCCCTGGACTACATGAAAAGAGACAGAAAGGAGCTCTCTGAGCATGTAGCCCAAGACAGTATGACCCTGACCTTGAGTAGCATCTTACTCTCACCAAGAATGATGCCACAATATCAAGGCAAGATGATCACTTTCAACAATTGACTGAAGTACTGGTGTCATTCAAAAGTGATCCAATGCCAGTCAGCTTGGGATGATATGCTGTACAAGCCACGATGCTTTGCTAGGGACAGCTTGCACCTGTCACCCCTGGACTTTTGGATTTTGGCAAAGGCTCTTGCTATACCCATAGTGCCTTTATTAGGCAAGGCTCATAAGGCAAACCCACATCCATAGGTATCACAAAGGATGAGGAACTAAGAGTAATGCTACTCAATGCCAGAAGTCTAAACCTCAAGATACACGCACTCAAAACTCTACTTAGCATTATGGACATCGATATCTGTGCAGTAACAGAAACCTGGTTCAGGTTTCCCAAGAGCACACCAGCACTACCAGGTTATATCTGTTACCATTCTTGTCGGCCCCAACACTTGGACCAAACAACAAAAGGAGGGGGAGTATCAATATTCATCAAAGATACCCACACCTCCACATTGGTGGCAAAGTACCACATAGGTGTTAAGCCATTAAGTACAGAAGAAGTAATTGGGGACCTGGGGAACAAACTTGATAGCAATCTGTCATTTGACAACCACGTGGCCAAAGTGGATTGAAAAACATATTATATAGCCCAGCTAATCATGAAAGGATTCACATGTACATCAGGGGAGGTCATCGTGCCTCTTTACTCATCCATCATCAGGCTTATAATTGAGTGCAATGCCCCTTTTGGGATGTACCTAACCAGAGACCTACAGCAACTGGAAAAACCCCAACAGTACCTCATCAAGAGGATCAAAGGGCTCAAACAGATGCCATATGCTGCCCGGTTAAAGAAAATCCAGCTGGACTCAGTGGCATACTGCTTGTTCAGAGGCAATCTGTGCCTGACTTATACAGCCATGTCCAACCCAGAAGTAATGGACATGCTGCACCTCAGGAAATCAAAATCCCATACAGCCACACGCTCAAGAGACCTGAACCTTAGCACTGAAATAAATAGGACATGCTGGAGGGACAGATTCATAACCCAGAGGCTCCCTTCACTCTGTAATGAACTCAAAGTACAGGTTAGGCAGAGTCCCTCATTGACTCTCTTCCACAGGAATCTGGATGAGTGGATGGGAGATCATAGTTACCCGGGTATCACTTCTATGTCACTGTTAGACAGAGGCACAGTATACTAACCTCGGAAAAGGGCATAGCAAAATAAATTTTAATTGGGTGGCAATAGACAAACACATTCTGGCTAGGCTTATCAATGCCCTAGGGCAAATAGCCTAGTATGAACCTATGAACCTATGTGTACTGCTATACTACTTCTGCCATATGTTGCATGTGTGTGTGTTGTGGGGGATGCGCAGGTAATGGCCAGATATTTCTGCACAGGCAACACTTCTGAAACACTCTGGGTGTTCATCCCAACATACCGTATGTGTGTTGCCATCCAACACTGTGATGTGGACACACATTACTCAGCCTGGATATACATATCCCAACAACACCACAAGCACAGTACACTACCTTGCTATGTATGTATGTAATTACACAGTTATTCACTAGTTAGGACTGTGGTGCTATCCATGCAGCCCACTGGGCCAGTGGAAGCCACAACACACACTGCTGGCCCCTTTGCAAAAGCTTACCACAGACATCCCACATAGTGCATGTAATGTGCACACACATATCTAACCCAGACCGTATGCACACCACTTATTTATCCTGTCCAGTGGACTACAGATACAGGCACATTGTATAACAATAGCAGGAGGCTACTGCAGCACAGAGCAGATTCACACGAAGGCAAGGCATCTGTGGTCAGCAGTGGTAAGATGCTTCACATTCACCAAATACACAGATATTGGCAACATTGTTGCAGACAGTTTAGGTGCAGGTATCCCCCCCCCATTCTCCTACACAAGTGGAATTAGTTATCACAGATGAATGTAACCTCCCTATCATCTCACATGTCCAGATGAGGGCCACCCTCAACATTGCAGAACACACAGCATCACTGTTACAAAATAGTATCCCTGGATGTATGATACGTTCGCCCCTAGAGGACATAGCACCACGTTACAGACTGATATTAAACCCTGGCCATACTACAGGATATGTACCTGAACAATGCCATACATACACAGTGGTCCAACACCAATGAGGAGGAACCTCTACTGACCCTGGGAACTACTGCATCATATGCATAACTGGCCTTGTGTTCTAAGCTATGGAAGTTTTAAGTATGGAAGACATGTACAGCAATATTACATATGTATATATATCAGGACTATGTACACACAACCTATCTCATGGACATACCTATAGATAGTGAACTATGATACATTTGGAGGTTTCACAGTAAACACAGTAATAACCTGCTACTTTGCATTACCTGTGTTTGTGTCAGCTGTTGCTGTGTCACTGGTGCTAATTGTTGTTTGCTGCTGCTGCTGCTGGTTTTGTTGCTGTGATGATGCATATTTTTTTTTATCACTGCCTTTATTGCTTTCTTTCTTTCTTTCTTTCTTTCTCTCTCTCTCTCTCTCTCTCTCTCTCTTTCTCCGTTGGTTTGGTGCAATGAATGCATTGCATGTGTGGAGTGTTAGTACTGGATGCTTTTGTAGGTATCTGCATAGGTCCATGTGATGGCCTCTGCACCAATTGTAAGGCAGCATTTGCTAATTGCATGCAGCCAGTTGTGTACTGATTGCATGTCTCACTGTGATTTCAGGACAGTGCTATAAAAGGGTATGTGAGATAGGCGTTGCCCTTTCAGATTGTAAGGGCGTGGACCATGCTGGTATGCTGTCGACAGTGTTCTGTGAGTGTGAAGGTTAGTAAGTCTCTCATGATTCATGCTGTGTTGTAAATTCAGGTTGCTGCATTTCTCTCACCTGTTCCCTGTAGTGAGTGTGTATGCATAATGACACCTACAACTATATTTCCATATGTATTAATATATATATATATATATATATATATATATATATATATATATATATATATATATGTGTGTGTGTGTACATATACATACTTTCATATATGTACATTAGCTTACATTATTAAGTACAAGCTAACAATTAGCAGGGCTGTTTCTGTTAACACTAAACTAGTATGGGAATCCAGTAATTAGGACAGTAAAAGTCTACCTGACATGCTTTGAGTAGTACACATCCTATATTGCCTTTATCTTCATTCCTACTATTACATGTTATACTTATTTTAGCACTATATTCCTGTATGAGAGTCATGGCTTAGTGGTAGGTCATACAGACTAGTGTTACAATGGTCTTGTGGTAGGGCCTAATAGTATGCTTTTATTTTGCTTTCAAATTGAGTACAGGGCCTGTCAAAGTGCTGAAGGCACCTTTAAGCAGTTAAAAGGGTTAGTAAGTCTCACAGGAGTCAGGCTGTGTTGTAGATTCTGTTTGTTGCATTTATCTTCACTGTTTCCTGTAGTGAGTGTGTATGAATACTGACACCTACAACTATATTTCATATGTATTAATATATATATATATATATATATATATATATATATATATATATATATATATGTGTGTGTACATATACATACTTTCATATATGTACATTAGCTTACATTATTATGTACAAGCTAACAATTAGCAGGGCTGTTTCTGTTAACACTAAACTAGTATGGGAATGCAGTAATTCGGACATTAAAAATCTACCTGACATGCTTTGGGTAGTACACATCCTATATTGCCTTTATATTGATTCCTACTATTACATGTTATATTTATTTTAGCACTATATTCTTGTATGAGAGTCATGGCTTAGTGGTAGGTCATACAAACTAGTGTTACCAACGTCCTGGGTTCGAGACTGACAGTGGGAATTTATTTTTCTTTCGAAATGAGTACAGGACCTGTCAATCAAAAGTGCCAAAGGCACTTTTAAGCACTAAAACCAGGTCTGCTTCGTTTGCGCGGAGCTCACGCATGCACTAGTGGTGAGCTCCGCTAACACACGCCACACCAGCTATTTTCTTTGAAAGAAAAGAAAAAGGGGTGACAGGAAAGTGGTGAAAAAGGGGTCACAAAGAGGGTAAGACAGTAAGGAAACAAGCTTGGGATTTGCAGGAGGGATGTAGGTGAGGCCCATAGCTGCCCATGTCTTTGTCAGCAACAGCTGTGCATTTGTACATAATTTGGTGTGACATTTGAAACCTTCCACCCCTGAGAGAGGTGTCAGGACAACATTAATACCTGTTGTACAGCCAATTGTAATTAACAGTTTCAATGTCCAGTGGACATGTGTGCAACATGGACAGCTATGTATGGGGCGTAATGTTTTTGTGGGTACAGAGTGCCCTTTCTTTTTTTTCAGGTGAGAGTGGTATGTCAGGTGAAGGTAGACGGTATAGCTGGGGAGGTAGGTTGGGTAGGTTAACAGACAAGACAGACAAGACGCATACAGGGGCGGTGTATGACACATGTGGGGGGTTACACAATTGACGGGGACAGAGGTTGGGATATCCAGGGCACATGAGCCCACAGATGGCAACAGTGGAACTGATATCCCCACCCATAGGCAGTTGCCACTGTTCCTTCACAGCCCAGGACGTGGCTGTGCTGGGGGCTGTGCAGGCGGGACAACGGGCATGCCTGTAAGCTGTGCCACTCGGGCCTCAAGCTGGCGTAGGGGCCCAAGAACAGAGTCTTGAATCTCCCTTCGCACCACAGACTGGACATCTTGGAGGGTGAATGGACGGGCTCCTCCGGCCACGCTTGCAGAGTGGGGACAGGCCCCATCCCCTGCAGCACTTCCACCCGAAGGTGGCACAGGGCCACCGGAGGAGGGTCCAGCCTGGGCACTAGTGCCAGGTGCAATCGCCAGATGAGGTGGGAGAGGTGGGTCCGCTGGGACCCGCCTTCCCAAGCATTCTAGGTTTGTGAGTATGTTATGTTAGTTTGGGTTAGTAGCATATTATTCCATTCAAATTAGTTGTAACAGCATGCATTGCTATTCCCATTAAACAAACACCCAGATATTAACACCATTGAACAACAGGCATATCAATATCACATGCATTATTTGAACAGAAATACACAATCAAACAACATGCAGGGTTGATTAATGGCAACAGGCCATCAGGTTTGCAGGTATGAACAGGGCACATGCAACAACGGACATGCATATATTTTTGAAACAACCGGACAAATGTCCATGGTTAATGAAATTTTCACATACCAATATTTAGTGAGTTTTTTAATTTGCAATTATAGGGTGGGGTGGAGAATGAAAATGTTGACACATTCATAAATTATACATTGATATACATTTGTAATAGAAACACAATTAACTTGTGGGTGATAGTTTTCAAATGATTTTTAATTGACTGTCATGCTAGACCTGTTACAGATACATCACTATCCTAGTTATTTTGAATTTTATCAGATACATCATCCTGCTACATTTTGATGACAGGGCAGGGGACAACTATGGATGTTTAGTATGTCAGACAATCATTCATTCTATCTGAAAATTGTTGACTGTGATCACCATATACAAATTTTGGCTTAAACATTCAAGATTCAGACACACTGAAATCAGTTTGGGATGTTAATTTTTAATTCCCACATGCATTTAATTCTGTAGAACCACACTGATGCTTATATATTCAGGAGTTATTACTACTTTATTTATTGATACATGACCCTTTCTGTCACTCTCACACATCCTGCTATTTCACAGTTCAGGTTGGTACTTCTAGGCTTTGTTCACATATTAGACCTGTGGTGATTCAAACACTTTCCAGCAGCCTCACTTCTGTCATGATTCAGCATTTCAACAGGGGATATATCTCACATGTAATTAACTCAGCTTCTGAAGCTGTACTCTTGAGACTACTGCAGGTTATACTACATTTAATTAATGGTGGGACATCTGTTTTACAGAACTATTTATTTCTATCAATTATATTTCCAGTTTCACTTACATACTGATGAACTTGATGCAGCCATACCTGCACACTTTCACTTGTTGCTTGCACATTCAATTACTTTTAATGAATACACTGCAGTGTACTGCTAAGTGCTACACTATAATATTTATTTACAAGTACTAGGTGGGGTTACTAACCTGCATGGTGGTGCAGCCGCACCAGCCTGCTGTCATGTGCCCTGCGATTCACAGAGCAGACACCTGCAGCTGTAATACAAGACAAGTAATATTGGAATACACATCTCCATGGTATCAGCTAGTTGAATTCCTTACATACATAAGTAAAATGTAACTTACTCAGTAGTGGGGCGTTGGGCATATCCTGGGCCTCCTGGATCCATTGGGTCAACTGGTCTTGTTTGCGTCGCTTCAGGTCCACATGGTGGTGACGGACCTGCTCACCGGTACGTGGAATCCCAGTAGCACTGGTGAGATCATGAGCCAACTGTTCCCATGCCTCCGACCTGTATGCTCCCCATGAGACCTGGCCCTGCATGAGTTGGGCCTCATGATGATGAACTAGGAGCCAGACCATGTATCTGGACTCCTCAACACCCCACCGCTGTGCTCGAAAGCAACGTCCCTCTCCTACTCCACTCATTCTGCCTGCAGGTCTATTCTACAATAGTTTATGCTGTGTATTCCCGCCTATGGGGCTTATATATGCCGATTTTCCCGCACATTTCTATGATTGGCCATTTTGGAATTGTATCAACTTCACAGAAACTGATTTATCATGCTCCATTTTGGATTACATCCTATATATATGCTATTTCTGCATTGCTAAGTACGGCTGTCATGGCTTAGTGGTTTAGTACCTTGACTCTAGTGCATGGTATCCTGGGTTCGAATCTGACCACTGATTTTTATGACTGTCTAGACAGTCTGAGGGGTGTGTCTGTGTAAAGGCACTTTTGATACAGCTTGCTTAACGTTGCCCAGCGGTTAGCTTGTATGGCGCACACCTCAGCATAAACGGTGTGCTGGGTTAAACCTTAATTGGCTATTAACATGCATGTTAAGCTAAGCACAGCTAGTTGCACACAGTTTGAGCCTGTTAAACCAGTGCTTAGCTACGGGCAAGCAATTTGCAGCCTTTGAAACACTACTCAGCTACGGGCACTCTGTCTCACCTTGTTTGACAGCAGCTTAGCTATCAGTACATTTCTAAATATTTTTATTATTGTACTACTTGAAAATATATGATCCATTTCATTCCATTTTACAAAAGGAAATACTTTTACATTTGTACAATACTGTCAGGGGTCTTTTTAGTGCTTATTTACAAAAAAAAAAAAAAAAAGGATGTTGGGTAGGCTCGAACCTTGCCTGCCTGCTCTTAAGCCAAAAACTCTACCGCTATGCTATTACTTCTTGGCTTACTTTGCATATTTTGTTCTTATATCCTTTCCTTTTCCACTGATTGCTAACTGCAGTTGCGCTAGTAGCACACTCGCGCACGCATTAGCAAACATTTACGGGGTTTTAAAAAAAAATAAAAAAGTTTTCATTTTACATTTTATAACATCTGTTCACTTTTTACATTTTACATTGCTGGTCTGTGGGGGCATGTGTTGTGTAGTGTATTTATTCACATTTCCATGGCCTCTCTTGTGGGTGTTTACTTTCTGCCATTCTAGACTTCAGGGGGGGTGTCCGCTTGCAGGGCTTAGCCTACGGACATGCCCCCTACTGTCTTACACGGACCGTGTAAGACTTACAGTGTGATTCAGCATGCCTCATGCACCTCATGCATATGCATGACATGCTGACATCACACCGTTTAACTGCAACCTCCGTGTAAGAGTTATAACTCTTACGAGGCTTCCTGAATCCTGCCCCATATTTCAGGCTATGTATCCACTTGGTTTCCTTCTTTTCATTTCATCACAGGAAGCCCATACAAAGCAATCTCTGAGCTTTTAATTTCACTTTCTGAGCAGTAAATAACTTGAAAGGGCCTTGGAAAAAAGAATAAACAAGAATTTTTTTTTTGTTTTCATGTATTTTTCATTTGTAATGCATTTGCAGTTAGAATGCATTAGCTATAACAAGATATGTTTAGGAAGTTTTTTTACATTACAAAAAGTGTGAGGTCAGTTCTGATTCCTAAGTTTCTGCAAATTAAATTTGAGTAATATTTCTACGCTTGTTTGGTGTGTTCCTGTTCTGTGATTTATAAGCAATGTTGAAACCTTCCACCCCTGAGAGAGGTGTCAGGACAACATTAATACCTGTTGTACAGCCAATTGTAATTAATAGTTTCAATGTCCAGTGGACATGTGTGCAACATGGACAGCTATGTATGGGCGTAATGTTTTGTGGGTACAGAGTGCCCTTTTCTTTTTCAGGTGAGAGTGGTATGTCAGGTGAAGGTAGACGGTATAGCTGGGGGAGGTAGGTTGGGTAGGTTAACAGACAAGACAGACAAGACGATACAGGGGCGTGTATGACACATGTGGGGTTACACAATTGACGGGACAGAGGTTGGGATATCCAGGGCACATGAGCCCACAGATGGCAACAGTGGAACTGATATCCCCACCCATAGGCAGTTGCCACTGTTCCTTCACAGCCCAGGACGTGGCTGTGCTGGAGGCTGTGCAGGCGGGACAACGGGCATGCCTGTAAGCTGTGCCACTCGGGCCTCAAGCTGGCGAGGGGCCCAAGAACAGAGTCTTGAATCTCCTTCACACCACAGACTGGACATCTTGGAGGGTGAATGGACGGGCTCCTCCGCCACGCTTGCAGAGTGGGGACAGGCCCCATCCTGCAGCACTTCCACCCGGGTGGCACAGGGCCACCGGAGGAGGGTCCAGCCTGGGCACTAGTGCCAGGTGCAATCGCCAGATGAGGTGGGAGAGGTGGGTCCGCTGGGACCCGCCTTCCCAAGCATTCTAGGTTTGTGAGTATGTTATGTTAGTTTGGGTTAGTAGCATATTATTCCATTCAAATTAGTTGTAACAGCATGCATTGCTATTCCCATTAAACAAACACCCAGATATTAACACCATTGAACAACAGGCATATCAATATCACATGCATTATTTGAACAGAAATACACAATCAAACAACATGCAGGGTTGATTAATGGCAACAGGCCATCAGGTTTGCAGGTATGAACAGGGCACATGCAACAACGGACATGCATATATTTTTGAAACAACCGGACAAATGTCCATGGTTAATGAAATTTTCACATACCAATATTTAGTGAGTTTTTTAATTTGCAATTATAGGGTGGGTGGAGAATGAAAATGTTGACACATTCATAAATTATACATTGATATACATTTGTAATAGAAACACAATTAACTTGTGGGTGATAGTTTTCAAATGATTTTAATTGACTGTCATGCTAGACCTGTTACAGATACATCACTATCCTAGTTATTTTGAATTTTATCAGATACATCATCCTGCTACATTTTGATGACAGGGCAGGGGACAACTATGGATGTTTAGTATGTCAGACAATCATTCATTCTATCTGAAAATTGTTGACTGTGATCACCATATACAAATTTTGGCTTAAACATTCAAGATTCAGACACACTGAAATCAGTTTGGGATGTTAATTTTTAATTCCCACATGCATTTAATTCTGTAGAACCACACTGATGCTTATATATTCAGGAGTTATTACTACTTTATTTATTGATACATGACCCTTTCTGTCACTCTCACACATCCTGCTATTTCACAGTTCAGGTTGGTACTTCTAGGCTTTGTTCACATATTAGACCTGTGGTGATTCAAACACTTTCCAGCAGCCTCACTTCTGTCATGATTCAGCATTTCAACAGGGGATATATCTCACATGTAATTAACTCAGCTTCTGAAGCTGTACTCTTGAGACTACTGCAGGTTATACTACATTTAATTAATGGTGGGACATCTGTTTTACAGAACTATTTATTTCTATCAATTATATTTCCAGTTTCACTTACATACTGATGAACTTGATGCAGCCATACCTGCACACTTTCACTTGTTGCTTGCACATTCAATTACTTTTAATGAATACACTGCAGTGTACTGCTAAGTGCTACACTATAATATTTATTTACAAGTACTAGGTGGGGTTACTAACCTGCATGGTGGTGCAGCCGCACCAGCCTGCTGTCATGTGCCCTGCGATTCACAGAGCAGACACCTGCAGCTGTAATACAAGACAAGTAATATTGGAATACACATCTCCATGGTATCAGCTAGTTGAATTCCTTACATACATAAGTAAAATGTAACTTACTCAGTAGTGGGCGTTGGGCATATCCTGGGCCTCCTGGATCCATTGGGTCAACTGGTCTTGTTTGCCGCTTCAGGTCCACATGGTGGTGACGGACCTGCTCACCGGTACGTGGAATCCCAGTAGCACTGGTGAGATCATGAGCCAACTGTTCCCATGCCTCCGACCTGTATGCTCCCCATGAGACCTGGCCCTGCATGAGTTGGGCCTCATGATGATGAACTAGGAGCCAGACCATGTATCTGGACTCCTCAACACCCCACCGCTGTGCTCGAAAGCAACGTCCCTCTCCTACTCCACTCATTCTGCCTGCAGGTCTATTCTACAATAGTTTATGCTGTGTATTCCCGCCTATGGGGCTTATATATGCCGATTTTCCCGCACATTTCTATGATTGGCCATTTTGGAATTGTATCAACTTCACAGAAACTGATTTATCATGCTCCATTTTGGATTACATCCTATATATGCTATTTCTGCATTGCTGGCACGGCTGTCATGGCTTAGTGGTTTAGTACCTTGACTCTAGTGCATGGTATCCTGGGTTCGAATCTGACCACTGATTTTTATGACTGTCTAGACAGTCTGAGGGGTGTGTCTGTGTAAAGGCACTTTTGATACAGCTTGCTTAACGTTGCCCAGCGGTTAGCTTGTGGGCGCGGCGCACACCTCAGCGCAAACGGTGTGCGCTGGGTTAAACCTTAATTGGCTATTAACATGCATGTTAAGCTAAGCACAGCTAGTTGCACACAGTTTGAGCCTGTTAAACCAGTGCTTAGCTACGGGCAAGCAATTTGCAGCCTTTGAAACACTACTCAGCTACGGGCACTCTGTCTCACCTTGTTTGACAGCAGCTTAGCTATCAGTACATTTCTAAATATTTTTATTATTGTACTACTTGAAAATATATGATCCATTTCATTCCATTTTACAAAAGGAAATACTTTTACATTTGTACAATACTGTCAGGGGTCTTTTTAGTGCTTATTTACAAAAAAAAAAAAAAAAGGATGTTGGGTAGGCTCGAACCTTGCCTGCCTGCTCTTAAGCCAAAAACTCTACCGCTATGCTATTACTTCTTGGCTTACTTTGCATATTTTGTTCTTATATCCTTTCCTTTTCCACTGATTGCTAACTGCAGTTGCGCTAGTAGCACACTCGCGCACGCATTAGCAAACATTTACGGGGTTTTAAAAAAAAATAAAAAAGTTTTCATTTTACATTTTATAACATCTGTTCACTTTTTACATTTTACATTGCTGGTCTGTGGGGGCATGTGTTGTGTAGTGTATTTATTCACATTTCCATGGCCTCTCTTGTGGGTGTTTACTTTCTGCCATTCTAGACTTCAGGGGGGGTGTCCGCTTGCAGGGCTTAGCCTACGGACATGCCCCCTACTGTCTTACACGGACCGTGTAAGACTTACAGTGTGATTCAGCATGCCTCATGCACCTCATGCATATGCATGACATGCTGACATCACACCGTTTAACTGCAGCCTCCGTGTAAGAGTTATAACTCTTACACGGAGGCTTCCTGAATCCTGCCCCATATTTCAGGCTATGTATCCACTTGGTTTCCTTCTTTTCATTTCATCACAGGAAGCCCATACAAAGCAATCTCTGAGCTTTTAATTTCACTTTCTGAGCAGTAAATAACTTGAAAGGGCCTTGGAAAAAAGAATAAACAAGAATTTTTTTTTTGTTTTCATGTATTTTTCATTTGTAATGCATTTGCAGTTAGAATGCATTAGCTATAACAAGATATGTTTAGGAAGTTTTTTTACATTACAAAAAAGTGTGAGGTCAGTTCTGATTCCTAAGTTTCTGCAAATTAAATTTGAGTAATATTTCTACGCTTGTTTGGTGTGTTCCTGTTCTGTGATTTATAAGCAATGTAAAATGAAAGAAAAAATATCCTTTATTTTTTTTTCAAAAGAAAATCATACATATATATGTATATGTATATATATATATATATATATATATATATATACTTAATACAGTCTGAATATGTCTAGAGACGGGAAGCATAAGAATTATGTTTTGCTACAGATCAACTTGATGTGGCTAATTGAATAATGTTGAAAATCTAACAATCTCAAACTAACGAACCTTGGGTATGAAATCTACACTTCACAAAAAAAATTATAAAATCCAAGGATGTGGCTTTGGCACATTCAGTGAAACTCTGTAATCAGAGAGAGAGAGAGAAAGAGAGAGACACAAGTGATCGGAAAGGGAAGAAGCCATCTGAAAAGTTACTTTTCATACTAAATTTATTTTTAAGTCACAAGTACTTTGCTATACTAATGCTCGATAACTTAGGTTTTCCTTACAATGGTGGCTTTACTGAAGACAATCACAAATAGTATGACTTGGAATCTTTACGCTATATGTGTATAAAGAGCATGTATTCATAATAGCATCAGTTAACAATTTTGAAAGCATAGCGTAACATTTCAGAACTGTTGCTTACACCACTCTAGAAGGATACTGAAGGACAGATACTCCCCTTTCCACCTCCAGCAGTTACATTATGTTTCTGTGTCTGTCTAATCTGCACTTAATAATAAGCACCAAGCATGCCTTATGTGAGATTTTATGTATGTGTGCATAACATGACTCAGTTTTTCCATCCGGTATCATCTGGTGCATAATGATTTGCCTCATTAACTGCAACTGCATGGATGTCACATTTGTTACTATAATCATTTTGATAGCATATGCTTACTCATTTCTTTCTATAATTATTCTTTACCTTCATACCAGAAAATAGTCCATGCTGTCTTCTAATAAGTTATTCTGAATGAGAATATAGAATTATACCTTATGACATTACTGTTGCACAGGATAATACATTGTCTTTGTCTAAGCTTAACCTTTAACAGCAGCACAATTTAAACCATGATAATGCTGTGCTGGTACAAGCCATCATTCTGCTTGGCCTGATGCATCACCCAGCTCAATACAAGACCTGGCTTTGGTTTCTTAATTGAAATGGATGTCTTTTATTAAACTAGAAGTGGAAAAGTATTTTCACAGCATATGAAGGGCTGCATCTATGTGGGACTGAAGCTGGTGTTCTGCTGGCCTTGAATTTCAATGCAGTTGTCAGTGGACAGGATTATAAATTGGCTTGTCTGTTAGCATGAAGATCTTTTAACATTCTTTTAACAAAGTTAATCCATTCCTAGCAGAACAACTATTACTGATACAAGTTATTCAGCCATAAATTAACTTGAGGCAGTTACCATGTAGTGTTAAGTATGAAAAGGAAATAATGCTGAAGCAGTGCTAACTGTGCAGAAAAGACACATTTCCTTATATGTTGCTTAATTGGTTGAGACTTGTTTTTGTTGCCTGAACACTCAACTAATTTCACTGCATTGCATACAACAGCAAATTATTGCATTTTCATGCTTTCTTTTCAATTTACTTATGGAAAGATTGAATTTAAATTAATGATTTGATATGTGAATTCAGATCTGGAGCTGTAATATTAGAATACCTGGCTGTAGGGGATACTATATAATGTAACTTAAGAAAGTGTAAACCATCTTGTGTTCTTAACAAATGTATTATGTCTTTCAGCACCAGAGTTATCCTTTCATACAATGGGCATTGTACTCACTGATGAACATAAAATGTAACAACAGAGGAAACAAGAGAATTGTGGTCCGTTGCTTACGCACTGTATGGTTGTCTTAGCAGACAGACAATGGGTATACGTTGTAGGGGGGGTGCTGTAGTTTGTCTTAATTGATGATTAATTTTATTGTGGCGTTTGTACATTATGATTACTGGTACATCTTGGTAGAAATGAAGGGTTCAAAGAGTATACTAGAAAAGTCTTTGGCTACATATGTACACAAAGTGTGTTAAATGATCTATAATACTTACATGAAGAATATTAGAATGCTTTGTTTTCTGCTTTATTCCTGAGTGGGACATCTGCTGTGTGGGGTTTTAATGTATTCCCTGTCGCAGCAGAAGATTCATCAGGTCCTTTGTACTCCTTATAGATACCAAACATGCTACAGGTGAATTTATTTTCCAGTCCTCCAAACCGCCCCATAATGTGTACACACAAGAGTGTGTGTGTGTGTGTGTGTGTGTGTGTGTGTGTGTGTGTGTGTGTGTGTGTGTGTGTGGTCTAGATCCAAGTTAAACATGTTCATGATTCAATATGAAGAGTATAATGCAGAACCCATAGACTGAGAGTTCTAAGAATTCAAGGTGTAGTATTCTTTTGGGGCATGAGATTACCCAGTACATTTTAATCAACTCTAGTTGCTTGCCAAAACAGCAGACAACTTGGTTGTGGAAGCAAAGTAGAGAGTGCTCTAAACAGCTAATAAATGAAATCAGAAATACAAGTCTCCAGTATGTAAACAATTCTTATGAGTGAATAAGAAGTGACATTCTGATGTTTAAGTAAGAAAACAGTTTTTATTTATTAACAGATTCATTTCATGATTTGACCTTTACCAATTTCTCTGACCTTCCTTTGCAAAGATAAATATTGTCTTTACTTATCATACAAATGGCAAATGTGCATCAATCAGTAAGTAAAATATTTATCTTACTTTCTAAAATGTTGATGTTGTATTATAATTTCTATATTCCACATTAGACATTTTATCTTAAATTTACCAGTTATAAGCTTATCAATCACAAAATGTCACAATTCTATTTGAATACTTGCATTTTTTTCTATGAAATGTTTACAATTTTATAATAATTATTAATTATCTAAAAACTTTCTTTTTTAGTGCAACAAGCATCAAATGTTCACAATGTCTTAGGCATGTTCATTTCTTGTTATGGTCGACATCAGTTTAAAAGACCTCCAATGAAGTCACAATATTAATACTGATTTCTTGCACATAACATTATCCACAGTATGACTTATTCTGGATGCAAAACAAAAAAAATTTAAATGAACAACAAGGTTTAAAAATACATTTTATTAGTATGACACAATACATAATGTAATGTTTAGTTTTGCAGTTTTAAAACTGTAAGAATGTGCCTTAAAATATATCTTACATAATATACAACTAAGGATGTACATAGCTGTCAGAACCTCAGAAAACTGGTAACTCTCTCAATTTCCTTGGATACTGTGACATCCCTCCTCTGGGCCAGGAATCAAGGAGCCTCAATCTTCACCACTCAACTTGGTTGGGGACATTCATTTATAACAAAAATGGATACATACAGTATTTTCAGATGCATCTCAATGCACCAAACAAATTTCCCTTAAGAGCACACAAGCAGCACACTCAGTCCTAGGTCTGGGTTTTCCTCTCCAGGTCCCAAATAAGACTCCACCTTTCTATCTGCAGAAACTAGTGCTCTTGTGTCCCTGTTCCAAGTAGCTGACACACACACACTTTAAGACTTGATTTTCACACACACACACACCTGGGAAAGGCTGGCACAGATTACCAAACTATGCCTCTTCTGCCCAGACTATAAGGTAGATACCACTGCCACCAGCCCGCTACTTTAAGACTTGTACCAGGGTAACCATTTACTCTTTGTAAAATTAATACTTATACAAATGGTAGTATTAGCCAAGAGACAAGACTTTCAGGAGTAGGAAACCTACAGTATCACAAAATAGATGCAATTACTCTCCAAGACTGAAACTAGTTCCTAAAAGGCCAGGCACAATAAAAAGTTAACATATATTTAATAATAAATAATAAAATACAAAACATGAAAATACTGAATATCTATTTACAGTAAACAGCAGAGTTTCAATTCACAGGAAATATAAAAACAACACATAAGGGAAGATTCACACATATAGAGAAAAACAATATTTTACTAATCTCACTATGATTTTTGTAACTGACTGAAGAATTACTGTACCCTAGTTACTTACTAAAACAAGGCAAGATGGAGTGGGCAGGTGGTCTTTTTATCAAGTTCCCAAAAACAGAGTGCTGAGTGTCACTATCACATCTCTCACTAATATCTAAAATAATTTCAGTGCTGCCTATAGAATGACATCACATCTGGCTTAATCAGTAAAAGGCAAGAGAAGACTGCATAAACAAAAGAGGATCAGAGTATTCCACAGAGAAAAGCACACTGAACAGTTGTAATTTTAATGCTTTCATTCCTTTATTATTTAGAACTTCATCAGAAATAAAGTCCAGTTAAAAATTAGTGCACTAAATAAGGCAAAGTGGCCAATCAGAATAAGTAAAAAAGCCCACCAAAGCTTGATAATGAAAGGTATATTTTGGCTACAAGATTTATGCTAGAGATGACTAAAAGATGGAGCTGTTGTAAGAGCCTAAATGACTGTATATGTAACAAAGAAGTATTATGTTGCAAGTCTGATGGGATTGTTTGCAAACAGGTAGCGCTGTTGCTGTGAGAGTCTGGAATGATGTTATAAAGTGTATATTACATGACAAACAGATGGAGCTGTTGAGGCATTTAAGCTTGCTGGGAGAGAATAGTAATTACGGTTTGCAGATAATGAAAAAGAGATAGAGGCTAGAATGATGTTATAAAGTATATATTTCTTGACAAACGGATGGAGCTATTGAGGCATTTAAACTTACTGGGGGATGATAGTAATTAAGATTTGCAGATAATAAGAGATGGTGCTGTGGTTCATTTGAACCATTTAGGCACACATTTGATATATATATATATATATATATATATATATATATATATATATATATATATATATATATATGTATATATATATTACTTTTTTCATTTAGGTTGTGGGGACCCATCGGCTTGTAGACACAGCTGCATTATAAGTTCCCTAACATGTAGGAGGGTGAACCCTGTGCACATAAGGCTGTGCCTGGCTAGTGCATTGGAGTTATCTTTGTGTTTAATGGCCTGTAGGTGTTCTTTGGCTTTATCTAAAACTTACTGGCCATTTTCCCCACAAGAAACCATTGTAGACTGTGGAGATAGCTGCATATATTAGACTGTTAGTGCTGCAATTATAGTTCTGAAATATTTGGATCTTGAAGTTGCTGTGGAGGAAATTATAATGGGTGCAGACAAGGACATGTTTGCACACAATACAAATCCCACAGGGCTGAATCCCTGCCACTGTAGGGTTGCTGCCAAGGTGGGGGATCTAGAGTGAAGGTCTTGGGTTTCTGAAAAAAGGCTTTCAGAGTTCTGGTCCTTTTGTATGTGAAGGTGGGGTTGTCACCTAGGGTCTGGTGCAGTGTTTGATCACTACAGATGATGCACCAGCTTTTGTTAAGTATGGATTGGATGACATATCCAGGCTGATGGATATTGGAGAACTGAAAAGGACGTCATGCTTGGAAGTGGGCCAGGGCTCCATTTTGTAACTGTGCTTGAGGATAGGTTTAAATTTGGTGAGCATGAAAAGGCTAACTCCTGCATAAATTTTCTCAATCATGGCGGGGGGGGGTAGTTTCTTTCTTTAAAAAGCTCCAGCAAGTACTTGCTTTCTTGATGAAACACTTTGCTATTGCTGCTGATAATTTGGGAGAGCCTGACTAGCTGTCCCTTGACTTCATAAAAATGGATGTTGGCTTGAGAACAACGGGTAATTGTTTCTGAAAGTTCTCTTTCAATAGACGTTGGATTCAAAAATGAGGGACTGACAGCTGAGATGAATCTCAACATCAAGAAAATGTACTTGGGTGCCAATTTCAGAGATGGTGAACTTAAGGAACTCCATGTTATTGCTGAGAGCTTGTAAAAAGACATCCAGTTTTGTATGGATTCCTTGTTAGATGAAGAAGATATCATCAATATATCTCCTATAAAGTGTGGCTTTTTTGAACCTTTTGATTTTTTTCAGATTTTCAGCTTCCCAGGCACTTAAGATGAGGTTGGCATATGCTGGGGGCATTTTGGATCCCATTGTGATGCCCTTTTGTTGGTGGTAAATTTCTTGATTAAAGTGAAAAAAAGTTGTTATTGAGAACTAGTGCTATAAGTTCACAAATGGTGTCAATTTTTTTTGCTTAGAGAAGGAGGTGTTCTTATCCAAAAGTAGTTGGTAAGTTGCAGTCCTTCTTTATGAAGATGCTGGTGTATAGCAACTCAATGTCAAGAGTCAGCACAAACTGGTCATTGGCGTAACCTGGTGTTTGTGCGGTTTGTTGAGGAACACTCACAAATCTCTAAGGTAGAACTGTATAGCCTGTACAATAGGGTTAAGCACATAATCTATGTAATGGGAGATGTTTTCTGTTTTAGTTTTTTCAGACAATACTATGTGTCTGAATGGTGGGTCACTTGTGTGTTTGTGGATTTTGCAGATTCCAAAAAGCGTACCTAAACTGGGTTTTTCACCCTTAAAGAAATTAAATTCATCTGCCTTAATGCTACTTGTAAGTAAGTCACAGGTTGTCATCAAAAGCTTTAAAGTTCAGATAAACTTCATTTAAAGAAACGGATTTATAACAATCATTGTCTTCTAGGCTAACTTCAGTTTTGTTCTGATAAGTCACTTGGTCCATTAAGACTACCCCTGTCACTTTTCCACTTTCATTATTCTAATTTGTTTAGAGTTACTCAGTTCATTGATAACTTTAAGTTATTGTGCGTTGAAGTTGGCTGACTTACCCGTGAGTTTTTTTGGTGAGTTGTTCTTGGATATCTCGATCGCAGATGGCAAGAAAGACTTCCAGGTTGTCATGGAGTGGAGGGTTATATGTGCTCTTAATTAGTAGTGGGGTTTTGGTCAGCAGTTTGGTATCCACTTTTTTGTCATCATTAAGTAGTAGTTTTAAGCTGAGTTGGTTACCTGACTGTAGTTCCCACACTGCCCCCTTGACTAGAAGCTAAACCAGAATCTAGCATAGATGTGTCACAATACACACCTAGAGCTTTGCTAAGGCATCTAGACACTGCAACACAATTCCAATACTTGCATCCTTCTTATAGACACTAACCAGCCATTCTCTGGCATCCCAGGGTAGAAATTAGTTCACCACTAAGGACCAATAAGAGCAGGATCCCAGACCAGGCATTTCACCTTTTACTACTTTCAGACCTGTGAGATAAAATCTTTATGGCCCAAACCAAGTCATTTAATTTCAAACTATTTTTCTTAAGGTATGGTGTGCTGAGCATAATCCCTTCCAGCATCCTCTGTTAACATATATACATTTTCTCAGTTACAAAAGTACAGTCTAATAAAAATGTGTATTTCATTTCTGTCTGGTAGGAACCACTGTTGATACATTTTTAACATAAACAGCTTTACAAATACATTTTTAACACGAGCATCTGTACAGTTTTGTATATGTCGCTTGTCCTATGTTATGATTCAAGATGAGCAGGTGGGGTTGTCTGTTTATATGTTTTATTATATAGAAATACATCAGGATTGATAACAGCAGCATAAAATATAAACTAACTGATTAACTGACAGACCATTGCATACATGCATGCTTACATTTCAACAGCTCTCTACAAAATGGCAGTCTGGCTCGCATGTGTTCAGTATTTATATACATGTGCAAGCCCATGGAAAGCTTCTTAAAGGTATACATATATACTGATCTATATCCTTCCTCTTTAGTGAATTGCTGACAATAAAATGACATGAAAAAGGCATGCAATTACACAGACACTGAAAAATAAACACAACCTTCATGTCCACTTTGCCGTGTATCTGGAACATGGTCTCGAAATCCAACCTGATCTAGTAATATAGCAATAAGGACTGGTTTTAGCAACAGGAACAGTCATTGGTGAAAAACCTATTTCAGGAGTTTCGGGAATCTTCTCAGGAAAAGGGATATTTGCTGGAATGTCCTCTGGAACTGGAATACTGAATAACACACTCTGAGATCTACAGTCTTTTTCACAGGGAAGATGCTTCAATACAGGCTCAGCCACTGGTATTAAATGTTTCCAGTTCCACCTAAATTCAACTCCTTGTGATTCCATAATGTATTATCTTGGATCTGAACATACACTTTTCATGACTCCATTCTGATCAAAGCCTTTGGATGTCTGTATCCTCACTATCTCCCCTTCTCGTAATGGATTGAGTGGTTTTCTGGACTTATCATAATAAGACTTCTGGGACAAATGCCTTTTCATGAGTCGAGCTCTCATTGCTTTGTTGTTCTTAGCACAGGGAACCAACAGATTGCTACTGACTGGTAGTGTGGTTCTGGTTTGTCTCAACAAAATCTTTTGTGCAGGTGAACCAAGATGTGTATCACAATGAATATTTCTGAGATTCAGGAGATTCAGAAAAACATCACTATTGTTTAATTTTGACTTCTGTAATAACTGTTTCACACTTTGAACTGCACGTTCTGCCAAACCATTTGACTGTGGGTACTTAGGGCTACTTGAAACATGAATAAAGTCTAACTCTTCAGCAAATCTCTTGAACTGCTGGCTTGTAAACTGTGTACCATTATCAGAAATAACTTTGTGTGGACTACCATGGACTGCAAAATAACGCTTCAACTTAGTAATGACAAAACATGAAAAGGAAGGTTAACAAGTTAGACAGGGATTATAAGGAATATAAAGAGGACAAAGCTTATTCCATGTTTTTACCTCGGGGGAGAAATGGGTCTGGGGTAGGGAAACAGACCGCTACAACCAGGGGTGTCTATGAGGATTATCCTAGGGGCAGCGAGGATCCAAGAAATGGTGGTGGGGTTAACAATATTAATTTATTTGTTTTATTTTACTTTTGTTGACCAGGATATCTAACTGGATATATAAAAAGGTAAGGTAAGATAGATTCAAATGCTCATTGTTAACAGTATATATATATATATATATATATATATATATATATATATATATATATATATATATATATATTGTATCATAAAAAGAAGAGTGTATGTTGTAGAATATATTAAATTAAAAGTATTAAAAAATAAGCAAAATATACATGTTAAAATATATACATATATGCAAAAAAGTTAAAATATACAAGCTATTAGAATAAACCTTTGAAAATTGTATTTATTGGCTATTTGTACATATTGTTTCTTTGCATATACAGTTTATGCCCTTGATATAAATTTTTATTTCTGAAAAAGCTGCTTTCTGATTTGTTATACATTTTCACAAGGTTTATTCTGATATCTTGTATATATTAACTGTTTTTTGCATATATTTATATATTTTTAACATGTATATTTTGTTTATTTTTTAATACTTTTCATTTACTATATTCTACAATATACGCTTTTTTATGATACAATATATATATACCCCGGGATTCATGAACCTTGCGCCAGGCGCCAGCATAGCGTCGGCGTTATAACGCCAAATATGGCTGCTTAGCGATTCAGGTATGAATGAATTCCACGTGCACTACCGGCGCGCCGGACGTCCCGCCTGGCGTAGGTATGCAAAACACACTGTGTGCGGTATTGCACCATGCAAATGAGGGCAAATAGCGATCCACGTGGCAGGCGAAGCGTAGGCACGGCAATGTAAACCAAAAAGCGGTTTACATTTACCCAAACATACCGGAGGAGTAACGGAAGGCTGTCAAAGTCAGGTATCATATAGATGCAATATGCCAATGTGGAAAGGCACCGAGAATGTCCAAAGAAAATATGCACAAAATGTAAAATACGACATAAATGGCACGACGTAGAAAGAACAGCAGACCCCGGGATGTGTGCACAGAAGTTGTAAAGCAATGAAATAATATGATAATGTCCGAAAAGAGCATTATAACACAAATCAGCTGCACAGCCACCACACACCATAGTATGTATGTAAAGCTGCAACCCCAGCGCAATGGTTGTCAAGGAGTGGCGGTGTCCGCCGTAACCAGGTATTAGTAGTCAATTCCATGCAAATGAGGCAGATAATAGTGAATCGCAAAACGGCGCCAGTGTAAGGATGGAGCAAACGCGAGCGGTACTACACCGAGGAGTGGCCTACACGAGATACATGTCAACCACACAGGGTGTGCCACTGTAGGAGGAAGGATATTGGAGGACAGCAAATCTGGGCTGTACAATGCACATCACAGCATCATGACTGGCGTGTTAGGAAATAGATGCGCTGACAGTACAGAATGCGCGTACAAATGCATGTGCACGAGGATGACTACGTTCCCGAAACCAGTCATGTGACGGCCTCACCGGCAACAACCAGGGATATAGGAAGGTAATGCGGAGAATACGAGGAAATGCGGAAGCAGTGTAAATGTATCCGTAACGAGCAATTAACACCAATCAATGCAGGAAGGGCAAACGCCGGCAGCTGATAAGTCTGCATGCAGACTCCTGCAGAACGGGAAAGGGAGGCATATGAGAGCAAAGATAATAGGGATGTAGTAGAAATGCAAAGAGCAAAGAACCGAAATAGCACAGCCAAGTACAGAGGTAGCATAACTGCGGCTGCAGATAAAATGCATCATATGCCATGTGCCTGCAGGATGCAGTAATGTAAGATGCCAGGCGAAGGCAATGCAGGCAACTGTAATGTAACACTACAGGCAGTACCGTTGCAGCTGCAAGTGTAAAACCACGGAAATAATCCATGGATAGGGCCGCACAGACACACCCAATGACATCACCGAGTATACAGCACAACAGTAATAAATGTGAATGCACAACACACAGCGCGATTTCCCAAACGCCGCACCGTAGGGTGTAAACAGACGGGAACTTTTAACATGTATATGCTGGGTGCCGCCGTGGCCGTGATGCATAGGTATGTGGCAGAGACAGACGGAGTTGCGGAGGGTGGTGCCGACAACTACCGTGAGGCCTCACAGGAGAAGGAGAGTGTTCAGACCAAGGGTGACCTACCAGGGGCTGCGAGACCTGGAGATAGTAGAGCTACAGGGTGGACAGGGACACGTTACAGCAAATAGTGGAGCTGTGCCGGCCACGCCTGAGAACAAGAGACAACAGAGGGGAGCCCATCCCAGTGGACACAAAGGTATGTGTGAGCTTGCGAATACTGGCTACAGGTACCTTTCAAAGGCCCACCGGGACATAATGGGCATCTCACAGGCATCAGCATCCAGGGTACTACACCAGTTCCTGGATGCCATGTTACCACATGCCCATGAGCACATAAAGTTCCCCACATCTCAGGAGGAGTTGGCTAGCAATATGCGCTGCTTCCACCGTGTGGCACAATACCCGGAGGTCCTGGGTGCGATAGACTGCGCACATAGAAATCAAGTCACCACCTGGGGAGCAGGGTAGACGCTACATAAACCGCAAGGGATACCCCTCCATCAATTGCCAGGTCGTGTGCAATGCGCAGGGCATTATCATGGATGTGTGTGCTGGCAGCCCTGGAAGCTACCACGACTCCCATATCTGGCATGCCTCACAGCTGTATCAGGTATTCGCCAGTGGGGACATCACACAAGGTCACCTTGTGGGGATGCTGGCTACGCACTGGAGCCGTGGTTGATGACACCCATCAGAAATGCACACACACACATGCAAGAACGCCATAATGAGGCACACGCACAAACGAGAATAATCATAGAGCGTGTGTTGGGATCTTGAAATCACGGTTCCGGTGCTTGGATACATCCGGTGGAGCCTTGCAGTACTCTCCAGGCACAAGTGCCCACATATTCATAGTATGTTGTATGCTACACAATATGATTCTGCGGAAACAGCTGCTGCAGGGACATAATGCCGGAGGGCCACCAAGCCCGCCACAACTGCCAGGGCAAGCACAGGCACAGGGCGTGCGGCGCCACGGACACACTGAGCCAGCCCCAGTAGGTAGACAGAGGCGCACCCAATATGCCTACGCCCTGGCAAAGAGGGAACGATAGCACATACTTTGACAGTGTAGGCCCCATGGACTGACACCTCCTGACCTGCACACACAGTAAAATGGACGCCACACAAACATGTCCGCCCGTAATGTGTACCGTATGTGCGGACGTATGTGTGACTCCAACAAAGGCACCGCCAAACACTGCACACCCAATAGCCAGCAGAGCATGGAACGCCAACACCTCAACGCACGCCGGTTCAACAGCACACGGCGTAGCCATATGCTGCCACTATCGCCGCAAGTCGACCACACATGTACGCATGTGCATACACAGATACGGAAATACATATCAGTACACATGTAGAAATATATGTACGCATACACAGATAGAAAGGACAACAGGGTAATATGGAACCCAGGGATGCAAGTTCACAGATAAGTAAGACGCGAAATCACCACATATTAAACATAGTGACCGACAACCCGATCATCCTGGAGGGTGGGCAGGGCAGGTAACGCCAGCCATGGAAATGTTAACCTGCATCAATACATATCCACGTGTCGGGATGGTCACCGGTCCACGGTACAGTAACGGGATATGTGTAGGGTCACCACCTGTCCCACGTTGTGAGGGACAGTCCACCTTTGGGCAGTTGTGTCCTGCAAAAACATTGACAAAATGGCAAATGTCCTGAGATTGTAGGACAAAACCATTTCCCATAATTACTTTATTAGTTGCAGAAAACAGTTATTTTGTAGAAGAAACATCTAAATATGATAATAAACAGAATAAGCAACTGTAATGCTACAGCTTTGTATTCCGTCAAAAAAGTGAATCGCTGTCCTTTGTACTGGCCGTGGGTATGTGTTGGCATGCAAAATCTGATGTACCTACTAAAATGTCCCCCTTTGGCCATTTGAAAAGGTGGCAACCCTACATATGTGCGTGTCATATCCATAGGACATGAGTGCGGAGATACACGCCGCCACCGGCGATGCGGCCAACATAGGTATTGTGTTCAACCGTCGGTGCGAAAGCGGAAAGCATACCAGTGATGTGTACGACATTATGAGGAACGTACCTCATTTGGGGTGTAAAACAGTTCATGTTCCTCGCAGTTCCTCCAAGTTCCACATTGAAAATGTCTCTCAAACATCCATTGTTAGGAATGTACATAAATGACACCCTGGTAAATAGAATGTACTCATAGTAAGTTAGTAAAGGTTCTCCACTGTAAGTAAAGCAGCATATCATAATCAACCTATGACCTACTTAGCTGAAGTTGTCACTATGCCATTACTATGTGTTCCACATTATGCCCATGTGTTTCACATTACTACTGTGTATGTTCCCCACTCCGGAAATAGAAGGTTGACAGCCATGGCGGCAATATGTGTATGTGTGAGGTGAGGTTGTCGTGTGTTCCGCTGTGTGTGTGTAATGTGTGTGCCAGTGTAAACTGTGTATGAAGGTGACATGTCACAGGCGGAGTGTAATAACAGGCGTAGGCATACAGTACAGGAACCATAGGCGATGTACAGCAGTACCCACAAAGTAGTACTGACATCTCCTCAGTGGCTATGCACGTGGCGGCGTAAAATGATGCAAAGCGCAAATGTCCCAAAGTGTACCACAGGGCCATAGCAAACAGGAGATGCAAAGGACGCAAGTACAAACCACGACCGTAGGTATGGCGGCCATAACGTAGACTCCACACGGTCCGTCGGCAACGTTACACAGCATCAGGCATGTACGGCGAAAATACGAATGTGCCATCCGGCACCGATCGTGAACACACGGTCCGGTAAATACCGCTGTGTGTTCCACGACCGTGACGTAAGCAAGCGGCACACGAATAGGAGGCTACCGGTAGCATACAGTCCGCCCCAAGTATAGGACCACAATCACCGTAACTATCAGCGACAAAATGCCAATGGATGGTAGGCACGGACGAACATCCGCAGATATATAACCGATGTGAAGGAGGAATACGTGCAGGAAGCACACATGCAGGCGATACCGACAGCAGACGACATCAACAAAACAAACATTCCCGGAACAACAGACAGGTAACCCGCAGCTCCCCAAGCAGGGATGGAGCACACACACAAGCATATCTGGTATGTATAAATGCAAGACTCACACCCGTCACCCACATCCGCAGATATACCCCATTGCACATATCAAAGGGATAACAGCTAAAACCGTAGCAAACACATACAGGCAGTGAATGGCAGCGGCATACCCACAACAAGCTCCTGGGAAACACTAGCAGCGGCTCATGCATCCATGCATTCGCTATGTACAGGAAAATAACAGCCATGTAACACATTTGAATGCACAACGCCATCGACAGACGCCGCCAGGACACGGGGACCCACATGTCGAACACAATACCATACCCAACACACACAATCCACGGCTAACACCACAGCGAAATGTACCCGACACCACACATAGCGGATGCAGTCACACAAACATGATACAATACATACCATCCTCACGAAGGTATTGCAAATAACCAACGGCCACACGAGGAAAGAACCATGGCCTAGTGCCGACGCCAGCGTAACGAAAGGAAGGGGATCCCCGCTGATATGCGCATAAGTACACACCGAGGAACAGCTATTGGCCTGATTAACCCACATGCATCAGGGCGGCGAATATAAGGAAGACTCCTGGATATTCAAACCGTATGTTCATACCGAACGACAACGTAGAAAAGAGAAACAGGGAATAGAGACGAACTCAGAACAAAAGGCGGAAAGGTATGTCGAACCCACGACATGTACTGGTGTGTAACGCACGATACGTATGACGAATCTGTACAGTATGTGAACGGTGTGTGTAGGTAAAGATACCTGTCCATCAGGCAGAGAGAGGCGAAGGTTGGATATGTAATGCTAAACGCGCAGCATACCAACAACTGTGGACAACGTGTGCACAGCAGAGGGACAACATGTAAACACACGCGATAACCACAGGGGCGGCTTGCCACCCTTTCAAAAGGCCAAAGTGGGAAATCGTCGGGACACACTTCAGATGTTACAGGTGGACACATACCCATGGTCAGTACAAAGGTTAGAACTCTACTCTTTTGCATAAAGAAAAGTGTAGTCTTGTAGCAGTTCAGTTGCTTATTGTGTGTCTTGTAACAGTTAGGAATGTACATACATAAATAAGTATGTTATGCAACTCTTACATAAGAATGGGATATAGTGATGTCCCACAATCTCAGGACATTTGCCATTTGTGATAAATTTGTCAGGACACAACTACCCAAGGAGGGACTGTCCCTTGCAAAGTGGCACAGGTGGTAACCCTACCCCAGGTCTGCCATAGGGGTTGCAAACACAGAACAATGCCACCACCCACGCCGATGCTGGCAGTGGATATCCAACACTGAAGTGCCACAGCAGGATAGGACATTTATGTATAGTGTCACAGCACACATGTGCATGGGCATATACCGTCGATGTCATACGGAATGTGCGCACGACGTGCACCTATCCCACGCAGTAGGGCGACTATGTCAATTATGTGTAATGCAAAGCTGGCATGATGGATATGTTCACAAATCATAGGCAGTATCACAGGCATAGCATGCATGATGGAGCGATGGGCTAATGTTATATACATACACAAGATATGTATGGCCTGCACATATGGGACAATGTAGTAGCAGAATAGGTACCAGAAATGGAGGTAACAGCAAGTGACCATGTCCAAACGTTCCATAGCAGGTGCAATGTGTGCCACAATGATGTCCAGCAGGGCCGTGTGTAAACACATGTGCAATGTACACAGTACTGACACCCCCCCCCATGGTAGTGTCCACTGAACGGCAGAACTGGATGTCAACTGTCATGTCTATACACACGTCCGCTGTGGTGGTACCATGGGTGTGTGTCACCCTACCAGCAAGGCAGCTATCACATGACTAGTGACACAGTGTGCCCCTGTGGGATGTGCACAGGACCTATGTCCCACAGCATGGTGTGTGTCCAGTCTGTGGATGTCACACAGACGCCCGGGCTGAGCAATGTGGCATGTGTGCACACATGCAGGACTGCTCCTCCCCTGCCCACAGCAAACGCCATGTAGGAGTACTACATGCATCAGTACTGTGGAGAACATGGCCCATGGCAGAGTACATTACACCCCTGTGTTAGTGGCATGCAGGTGAGCACAGATGTGTTACATGACTGTCATTTGCATATGTCAACTGTCTGAGCTGGGTAGAGAGCACAGCATGACTATACTGAGACATGTAACGTTGTATCCATTGTGTAAGGTACACCACACATGTGTCATTGTAACACGGCCTGCGTGTACATGTGTGTATGGCACAGGTACAAGGGCACCCAAGGTATCAGCTAGACATACGGTCCAGAAATGTGTAGTCCTGCACATGTGTACCCACGCTTATGGTGTAATATGGCAACCACAGCACCATGTGGGCCATGTGTGTGTACATCAACCATGTACAACGTGATATGCCTGTATAGGGACAGTATCCATGTGATACACACCGCATGACTGTCAGTATGCAAAGGTGATGTGTATGCACTATGTGTGATGTAACTGATGCAATGATATCTACATGATATATCTGCCACACTGACACCTGTATGGGTGTCAGCAACATGAGTAGGATGAGCTAGAATGCCGCCAGGTATGTAGAAGTGGTATATGTAGGCATGTACAGTACTGTGTGACAGCAGGTAGTGTACGATGCAAATACTGAGCATGAGGGGCCACATGTCTGAGGAACGTGCAATGCCACACGTCCCTGAAATGTTGTAGTCAGCATGATATGCCTGCACCACTGTGTGAACTGTACAGAAGGCACATGGCGTAACATGCCGATACATAGGGCGATGTGATGCTGGATGTGTACACTGTCAATAGCATAAAGTGGAATGGTGCTGAAGGGCAAAGAGCGGATCATGTCTGATGTGATACCCTCTGTACCACCCCAACCACCCATGCAATAATATGACAGGTGGCCAGCATGGGTTGTGGTGTGCTGTGGCGCACAGAAGCCCAACAAGGGTGCCAGGAAAGGCATGCAGGTAGTCAATGAGTGTGTGAAGCATGTATGTCAAGATGTGGCCCAGTGCCATACTGAATGGCCCAGTCATGGGTGTAGAGATGCAGCCCCATACGTGCAATGCAGTACCATCCATGTGTAGTGTGATAGATGTGGTAGTGTGGTGGTCAGGGTGCACAACGAACATGAATGGGCTAGCACCCACTGACGGGTGCTGCTGCAGAGACATGTAACAGCCAGGTTGGCGGATACAACAACCACGGCGGTTGGAGGTGACATTGGGACTGTGTTCCCAGACATAACATGTGCATGCCAGTACTATGTATGTGTCCACAGGGTTAATACAATGTCCAGCCAAGGATTGGAACCCTGTAGTGAGTGAGAGTGTGTATTGTTGGTAGGTACCCCATTGGCAGGCAGGATGCCAGCAACATCTGTGTCGTCAATGCCTGCATGACCGTGGTATGCTGCATTGAATGTGGATGTAGTCAAACAGCAGAGACATACCACCACACTGCGTGAGGGCCCACACTGCAATGTCTGGCAGTCATGTGTAGGTAGCTAGCTGTGGAGTATGTCATGCACCAGCAGGACACACCATGACTGTCAAGTGACACACAACACACAGGTGAACAAAACTACCGTGCAACAGCCTGCACATGTGCCCATACAGCACGTGTGCATGGAACAGGAATACCACTGTGGCGTCTGTGAAAATACCAGCACCACCATGTCTCAGTGTGGAATAGCATGGTCCCTACCAGTGTGTAAATGTAGCAGAAGTGCACTGTGATCACTGTTGGCATAGGCACATAGACTGTCCATCGGACGGGTGCCATGCCCTCAACTACCTCTGTCAGTGGATGTCAGTAATACCGGCTGTAGTGTGTATGTACCATGCATGCTGCTATGGTTGTGTGCTTAGGGTGCGGCTAGCAGGGATGGTAAGCATGGATGTTCAGCAAACAGAGGGGGGAGGTGTGTAGGCCTAGCATACAGACACATGGAGGTTTGGTGCATGCTGAGGGTAGTGTAGGTATGGTATGTGTCGTAATGTGTCACCCAGCTATGCATACTGCATGGCCAAGCATGTGTGGGTACGGGAGTCCATACTAGCGAAGGTCGTGTTGCTGGCAATACATAGCAGTAGCAACTGTCCCAGGTGCAATGTACAGCATGCCAACCCGACTGGCATGTAACCTGTGGTGTACAGTGTCTGCACTGTCGCGTGTCACAATGTGTGTAGTGGCCACAAACATGGGTATCTGAACATGGACTACCTATGATGCAATGTGTCATGGGAAAATACAGTATGTGTGTAAATCACGGTGTGGTGTGGGAACCACCCACCTGTGTGTGTTGCAGTCCAGGTATGTGACTGGGAGGTATGATCTGTGTACAATCTGGACTGGCAGGTGTGCCGTGTAGGGCATGGAGGCAGGTCCCAGGCACCGTAGATAAATGACATGTGTGCTGTACTGTGTGTGCAGTGCTAGTGTACAGCACAGTGGAGGGTGTAAGCATTGTCACACATCACTGCATGCTGTGCCTACCTGTGACAGCCCTGCCAGAGACAGACATGTGACACCGCTGCACAGGCAGCATAGCATGAGAAGATGTACATGTGGGCTGCACACCTTAGCCAGATGTCCACACGTCATGTGTGCCACGGTAGTGTGGTGCAACACAACTATCAGACTGGACAAACAGCACATGCCTGCATAAAAACAGTATGACCATAGTCAACAGTCCCAGTGACAGAGTAGGCCAATGTAGACTATCCCTGCATGCAGACCAGTGGCTACTGGACACCTGGCTAGACACACACCTGGACGGTTAATTCACCATTGAGCCATCACATGTCCATGTCCATGTGGGCCGTACAATGTCATCACAGGGTGGTCACAATAGCAGGTGGCAAGGCAGACACGGTGTACCAGGTGATGTGTCATGTGTGCATATGTTGAGTAGCACAGCCGTTCACATGTCTGCAACATACTGGTGCACGATGTATACTGTTACATGATGAATGGAACTGCACTGTCACCCACTACAGGGCCAGCTGGCACAGGTGTGGTGTGACTGGTGTAACCCATGTTTGCACAGGATACACACTGCTGTTGTAGGCAGCCATGCTGGTGGCCACCAGTGATATCTGCAGTGGTCATACAAACATACCGTACACAGTGTTCAGGCAGGAATGTCAATTGTCGTGGACGATGTGCTGCTATGTGAATGTGGGTGTTTGTTGTGAATGTCACACATCCAGAAGACACCATCTGGTGCAGTCATGGTTGTCAACACCGGTACACACATCCACAGCAGTCAGAACCCAGTCCCGACAATGTGTGTCAGTCACCCTTGTACCGTGTGACATATGTGCACATGGCGGAACACCTCCCACTGTCATCTAAGCTGGCTACATGATGGCTGGAATGTGCTGTAGAAATGTACAATGCTGGTAGCCCAATGAAGTACCTGGAATCAGACACAGTACACTATGTCAGCCATGTAAACCATGCACAACAATGACTGCCCAACAGACACAAACAATGCATTGACACATGGAACATGTGCTCATGACAACCCCCACTGAGGTATGTTGCACATATAGATGTACAATTGTCATCTATGGCCATAGCATGGATGCAGACACACATACTCCACAGGTAGTACCATGTGATGTAGGTAGGGGGCATTGCTTGTGTATATGTCACAGTAGATGTACACAGACATGTCCTGCATAGCCGTCATGTAGGGGTAGCTGTGGTATGTCACTACTGGACATGCCCATAGAGATTACCATGTCCCGCAGGAGATGTGTTAGGTGTGTACCACATGTGACATGCTGACAACAATCTGCGATGTGTATGGCTGCCGGTGTACCTGTGTGACAATGTCTGTGATGGGTGCAAAGGCACATAGTATCGTATTGTATGCACACAAGCCCCACATAGCTGCATAGCCTGAACATACAGTACAAGGAGTGTGTGGGATGATAGCAACCCACAGGTGGAGATGGGTATGGACGGCCCACAACCACATGTGTGTGTACGGTGTTCACGCCCACGACACATGAGCATCTGAGAGGCTAGCGTCACAGTTGTACAGGGTCGCATGTACATATGTTCAGCAACATCCCTGTATGTCCCACCACTGGCCTGTGGACCGATGGACAACAAGCAAATGTGCAGGTATGAGATGTGCACAGCACATCACAGATGCCTACCGTAGAACAGGCCTACCATGTAGACATGTGCACAGTAGGTCTGTGCCACCTGCAGTCAAACACGTTAGGTGCCAAACCACACCAATAGTCCCGCCAATGACACAGATGGGCGTCCATGCCGCTGTGTATGTATGTCTGTGAATGGCTCCGCATAGCAATATAGCCGTGTCACCATTGTGAACAACAATATGAATGGGTTGTATGTGTGAGGGTGCATCATATGTGTATGGTCAGATCGACGATACCATCAGTGGGCCTGCTATGTGAACATCCATGTCCCCATACATGGATACCTCTGCTGAGGCCAACACCACATTCACACAGGAGGGATGGTGGTGTGTAGTGCAGCAGCAGACATGTGGGTGGCAGCGGGCAATGTATGTACACATATGTGTTACCCACATCAGTTCAGGCAGATATCCATGTGCATGGGATAGCGGTGTGTGTACACATACAGCACTGTGTCGATCAACATCCCAGCACATAGCACCTGCCAGGGCTACAGTGTATGCATGGATGTGTGATACCTGCATGCACCACACACCCTCAACAAGCAGCGTACAGCATACCTCGCTGGAGGACAGTGTCCACACCATGGTGATAAACATGTTGAATGTCCATATTCACACAGCTATGACAAAAGCAATGGACAGCCACCCTGCCAATACCGTCAGCCCCTGGGTGGGTCACACCCATTGCCATGTATGTGGCATACCCTGCCATATCATGCAGAGATGACCAGCAAGGCTGCATGAGCTATCACAGTCCCACATGGTGCAATGGACAAAAGGCACTCTCACTATCAACCATACACAGTAGTAATGTGGTGGCGATGCACCCTGTCATGTTACAGGTGCTGTGTGATGCTCTGCACAATGTGTGCGTGTACATGCTATGCATGGCCTTTCCTGCTAATGTGTCATGGTTACACATTGCTCCATGTCTATCACATGTAACACAGGTGAGCTGGGGCAAGTTGTCCAGCACCGGTACAGTGCTGTGTGGAAGTACATGGCACAACACATGCATGTGCAGGTGTCCATGTGTATGTGTACAGTGCCGCTGCTGAAGTTCACAATGGACACAGACGTGATGTGTACTGACATATACACAGCGTACAGATGAACAGTAGCACAGACGTCACATGGGGACATATGCCAACTGATATGGACATAGGTGCAGCCAGGTACACATGTCCATGGCAGGCTAACATCTACATGGTGCGTGCACAGTGTGATGGGGTGGCACACAGATATGATGTGACACCCAGTGCTCAATGGTGTGAAGCCACAACATCGGCTGTGTCACCGCCACGATGCCCTTCACAGATCACTGTGCAGATGTCGCATATGTCATAGCGATGTATTTCCAACAGTATGCCAGCACAGCAGTGTGAATGTGACCTGCCACCATCATTATGTCTTCCAGATAATGCCACGTCCCCGGCTTCCACCATTTAGCCGACAGGAGGAGGAGGTCATCATACCATACCTCCAGAGTAACTACAACGCCTCTGTTTAGCCATGTGCCACAGCAGGCACAAGAACGGCAGGAGATGTGGGAGGAGTTGTGCAGGAGGGTGAACAGCGTGGGCGGAACCAACCGCAGCTACCAACAAATCCGCAGGCACTGCACAGACCTGATCCGGCATGCAAGACAGCGTGCGCTGCAATCGCCAGGCAACAACGTGGGACAGGTGGTGGGCCACCAACACAGCCCCCACTCACAGCTATGGAGGAGCTCCTGGCCAGTCTGGGGACACCCGGAACAACACGCAGAACCACTTGCGCCCATCGTGGAGGTGGGTGTCTCCCGAGCTATGAGCCTGGAGCTGCATGGTAAGTCAGTGTTGCATGTTTGTATGATAGGCGACGGGTGTGGGTGTCATAGTACAACACATGATATAGCAATACATGCCAGGTATATGGCCACACAAGATGCAAACCATTGTATGCTATGTTGTGTTAGCAGACATGTGCATAGCACATGCAACCACACATGCATGATGTGTCATGCACAGTGCTGACCGTGGAGATAGTAATGGCTAATGTGTATACCTTTGTGTAATGCCTTTACAGGTACGTCTGGCGGGTCGCAAGGACAAGGGTCTGTTGCAGGTAAGTCTGTTGCCAGTCAAACGCATGTTCTGCTGTATTGATATTCCCCATGTGTCTAGGCATGACATGCTCACCTGTGTGTGCCCCTGTCACGGTATACAGCTCGCACCACCCGACATACACACCACCCATGTACAGTAGATACACCCGTTACCGTGAGTGGTATGACACCACACAACCAATTGGTGTGTTACGTGCATTCAGCTATGCATACAATGGTGTAGGTGTTACACAATGGCTGCATGTGTAGTATGCATTGGTATGCCAGTGCAGTATGGACACAGTACCACAGAGTGAGCTGTGATCTGGCCAGAGCACAGGTGTTACCAATGTGACCCATGCCCCTGCATCGGTGCACACGTTGTGACATGGCATGCCATGTCCCATGCACGTGGATGTCTGGCTGCAGCATTGTCACACCATGATATGACCTATGCACAACATAGCAGACATACACACTGTCAGCATATCCGTAGAGAATGTGACACGTCACACTAGTATGGGTGTATGTCACATGGGCCACCACAGGGCCGTGTGCACAATGTCTACCACACACAATTGTCAATGAGTCAGACAGACAAGGCCATGGTTGATACCTACAGGCATGTTGCCACACAGCACATCCACAGTGGGTACTCACCATTGCACCCTGTACACACATAGTGGGTTCATCAATGTAGTGGACCCCCTGGACATCTGATGTAGTACACCAGTGACATGAAATTCCTCTCCACAGCTACTACAGGTGCCTCCAATGTCCACCATATATGTGCTGCTGAGCAGCTGAACTGGCTTACAGACATGGCAATGTAATGCGCCCAGGTCACGCATCGCACAGACACATAGCTGTGTCCTGCTACTGTGCAGTGGCACAGAGCCCGCACCACACACCGTACAGCTATGCACACAGCTCACAGCAAACGTACCTGCACAGACATCACTGTTACACATACATTGTATCTGTACACTGTACACATAACACTGCACCATGACAGCCATCGTGATGTGGTGCATGCGGTGGGACACCATCTTCACATCGCCCACATGATACCGCATATGTTTGCGGTGTACATTACATAGTGTTGGCAGCCATGTGTACTCCCAACTTGCCCGCGGCCACACGGTGTATCACGCTGATGCATGCAAACTACCATGAATGTGTGTACTGCATGCCTACTAAATGACACCTGCCTGTTGTACTGTCCCCACCAGGGCAGTGTACATACTGCCACTATGAATGTCTGGTCTGCATTCACTGGTCTGTGTTGTGTGAATGCTGCATGCCACCTGCATAATCACATGCATGCTGTGTGTGTGTGTGTGTGTGTGTGTGTGTGTGTGTGTGTGTGTGTGTGTGTGTGTGTGTGTGTGTGTGTGTGTGTGTGTGTGTGTGTGTGTGTGTGTGTGTGTGTGTGTGTGTGTCTGTATTGTAACCGATGGTATGTCTTTGTATTGACAGGTGCTGTAGGTGCGCTCCCTCCTGCGGTCAATCTGATGCTAGTGTCCCCACAGATACTAGTGGTGATGAGCATGTGCATGAGGCACAGGCAGGGTCGTCACAGGCAGAGTCTGTGCCACTGGAGAACATCACACATACGTCCCTTTCATCCCTGCACATGGTTCAGATGCCGACACATACCCCAACACCGTTGCCCATAGATGACGGTCAGTCAGCGTCTGTTGTCCCCGAGCAGGAATGTGTGGTGGCTGCAGAAGGTGTGGGTACACACGATGTTGCCAGTGTAAGGACTGGTGCAGTGCCACGCAGGCATGTGGCAGGTGCTGCCCGTAGGGGGAGCACCGCTAGACATACACCTGCCATCCAGGGTGCAGCAGCTGGTATAACCAGACGCATGTTCCAGACTGTAATGGCGGCGCAGGCACGTGCCGAACGGCAGAACCAGGAGGGGCAGAGGCTGCAGAGGTCCGCAATCCGTACGCTAAATGACAGCATCCAGGCATTGGCGAATGCACAACAGCATCTTGCCGATGTTCTGGATAGGAGATTGGGCGATATGGCTGGTCTCATCGACCGAGGCTTGGCCATCCTTGAGCGTGCGCAGTCCGTGCAGGAACACCAGGTAGGGGTGAGGCATAGGGCACGTGGGCGTGTGCCAGCAACACCACCTGCTGCAGGGCAGCGTGTGCGTGCCACCTCCCATGCCCACACAGACAGTGATGGTAGCAGTAGCACTGCAGCTGCTACCACACCATCCACACCAGGACAGAGCAGGCCACGTGGACGTGGCCCTGGACGGCCCCGTCGTGGGCACGTTTCCAGCGGACATGTGACATCGGAGAGTGGACAGTCTGTACCTCCACCCGGTCGTGCCCGTGCGACCCCAGGCAGGCGCTGGTCACTACACCGCCGGCAGACACAGTGAGCCGTAACACCTGCACTGTACAGTCAGGGGCTGCCAAGCATACCCCGTGTAGGCATCACAGATGACTGAACTGTGTACACACACACCCACACACAGCAGACACAACTGTAGGGCTCCACCACACCCACATGCAATCTACATAGTCATGCCCACTCAATGCACTGGCCCTTACACACACACATGATGTCATCCATTGGTACAGCCCATGCCTGTGGCACACATATCACCCTGTGCATATGATTAAGTCTCTGCCGCATAACTGTGAGCCACACCATCAATGCACGGTTAAGCTAACATATTATGATGCACAGGGTGGACACGATAGTGAGAGGTGTATGTGATACCTGTGTCCGCATAGTACGTGCTGTGTATGTTGTGGTGTGTGTGTATGGCTGGTGACAGGTGTGTATGTGATGTGTGTTGTGCACGGACATCATGCAGCAGACATACCATGCAGGACAGGTGCAGCATTCATTGATATGTGTACACAGTATGTGTGGTGGTTACATGTGTAGCACCATGTCGGTGCAGTTAACCCGCATGATACTGATGGTGTACTTGCACGTGCCTACTGGGAGCACTGTAATTAGTTCCCCACGTGTAGTCATGGGGTACCCACAGGCATGTCTGGCAAAATCAGCATAGCACAGTTACCCACATCCGGCATGGACCCCTACATAGGTACATAGGCACACATGAACGTGACAGGATATGTGCCCTATGACATGTGTGGACCTAGCATGACTGTGTGTGGCATCTAACACCCCTCAGGATGGGGATGCCATATCCATCAGTCCCCAGTCCCTGGTCTAGCAGTGACACACAGAGGTTGACTGGCGCATAACTATAGTCACACATCCACACGTCATTAGCAGTCCTGGACAAAGGCAGTCAGGGCCTTTCCTTCGCATGGCCTGGCACTCCTCCCCGTGTTGTAGTGTGTGTCTGGCCGTTACCCTGTTCCCCCAGCACGTCCCACTCATCTTTGAGTTGAGGTGTCTGACAGTCGCCTGTGCCCGTGTTCGCATGGGGCCTGGAGGTGGAATGTGCCCATGTCACCCAGGTCAGACATGGCCGTGTATGTCAGGCACAGATCACCACGGAGCAGCTGTGCTGTGAAGATCCACAGCCGGTGTCCCCTTGGCCGTGCACCTTGTGACACATGTCCTAGCACCGTCATCCCCGTCTTGTGGAACGTTTGCGGTCCTACCGAGTGCTGCAGGCGCCAGGTTAGCTACAGGCCACATGTGCCATTGTACGCAGTCATTGCACTGGTGTGTGATGTGTACAGGGTACAATGAACACCTTGATGTGGTTGCCATTCCATCCAGACCAGGAGGCCACAATGGAATGTCTTCACACCCACATTGCCATTGTGTGTGTTGACAGAGGTTGCCAACAGGTGTGGTAGCCATTTCCTGAACATGTCCACCATCTTTAATGGCGTACCACCTACATGTGACATTGGGACGAACATGTTCTTCACACTGGGTAGGGCTGCACCTTCTCTGGCATTTGGTAGCAGGCCATGGCTCTGGCACCAGTCATCCATGTCTATGACGCCCTAGGTGGATGTTCGTGTAACATGGGGTGCTGGGTATGTCGGCCGGTGCGTAGTCATCTGCATACCTTGTCTGCTACAATCCCCCTATGATTGCATGCACATTGGAAGGTCGGATGCCATATGGCAGGGGGCACAGGAGTGAGCCCTGTGGGCCTCCACTGGGTCCAGATATGAGTGTGACAAGGCACCTTCAGCACCAACCCTGTGTGGTGTGACCTCCAACCTGTGTGAGAAGCATCGGGTGACATATGTCCCCACATGTATGCTGGCGAGCCTTTACATGGGTCCCATGTGTAGTGTGCTCTGAACGCTCCCACCAGGTCATGGTACTGTGTGCAAACCCACGTATCCCCATCAATGGCCTTGGTGAACACTCCAGACTGGACGAGCAGGTTCGGGAGGCAGGATCCGCCTTGACTATGTAGTTGTGGGTATGTTCCGGTATTGGCTGTACACCGCTATCTGTAACCATGACCACCTGTATGGACCTCCACACAGCTTTGCAGACAACACTTGTCAAGCGTATAGGGTGTGGCTGTTGACAGTCCATAGGAGCACTACCCTGGCATAGTGGGACCACAGATGCCATATGGCATCCATTGGGGACATAGCCCATAGTGAGGCTAACATGACACAGTGGCCGCATGTGTGGGCCGAGGGCCTCAAAGAGGATGGGTAGCACACAGCCAGGGAAACCATCGGTGCCCATTGCTGACGTGTCAAACGCCATAGAGATATGGGATCACTCCAGGCCATGTGACATGTTTGGGAGGATACACTCTGGTGGGATGGATATGTTCCCTGTTGGGGGGGGATGTATGCATGGAACATGTCCTGTGGTATGCAGACAATGTCTGTGGGTGCAGTGACTGTTGTACCATTCTGGACCATTTCCAGGCAAGTCTGTGTGCCCCCATCCATGTCCTTACCACAGTTAGGGAAGGCCCTGTGGTTGTCTCATGTGCCCTCTGCAGTACCACTCCCACGAGCGGACCTGGATGTTGGTATGTGGGGCCGTATGGTGACGCCGGTATGAATGGGTGATGGTTTCCTGGTACTGTCATTGCCCTGCCATGTAGTAGCTCCAACTGTTGATGTACAGGTAGTCAGTGGCTGCGGTCCACCACACCATGTGCCTACCTGTGGTGGACAAGGTCCTGATGTCATCATGTTTGCCTGTTGCAGACATGCATGTGGGTGGTCGGGGAAGGCATTCGTTAGGCGTTTGCCGGTCTGGCCTCTGTTCAACATTGGCATGGAGGACATGTAGGGTACCACACCGGTCATATGATGTGTGTGGTTTTCTGTGGAGAGGTCATCACTGAGGTCCCCCATGCTGGTGTTGGTCACAGTGAGTGGATGACCAGTGGATCCACTATACGGTCTTGCATCACCATTGAGGGCTGTACATCCTGTGTGGGGCATATCCTCACCATGCGTGATGGGCAGAACTGTCAGACACCCCCCCCCTGGTATGTATGGTGCATGGCTGTTTAACAGTGGCCAGGTGTGTGAACACCTGGGACTGCTGGCGTACTGTGTTGTGCCATGGGTAATGTTCCCAGGCTATGTATGGGTGGTTCATGTCACCCAAACGGTGCTGTTGTGAGAGCATGCCCACTCACCAGTGTCCTCAGGACATCTGTGAAGGTATCCTGTGTTTGGGAGGGTTGTCTGTAGCATGCAACAAACTGTAGGCCAGTCCTACACATGGTTAATTGCACCTACATATTCCCGCAGCAACAACAACGTCTGTGGCATGACCGGGTTACTGTTGTGTGGCCGGACACACAGGATGGTCCGCATTCCGCCACCCATGCCATCGCACCATGTGTATGCATGTCTGATCTGTGCCGACTCTAAGTGTCTGAGCATGCCCAGTAGGCAGCTGTGTAGATAGACACACAGCACAGTGCACACCGCGTCCGTCTGCAGTAATACCCCGGGTGCATGCCTGTATCCCTACGCAACGGCCACGTCTGTGGCATGGGCAGGTTTCTGTTGTGTGGCTGGACACACACGACGGTCCACATTACGCCACCCATGCCGTCGCAACATGTGTATGCATGTCTGCCCTGTGCCGAGTCTAAGTGTCTGAGCATGCCCAGTATGCAGTGATGTACTGATCAGTAGTTACTTGTTATTCTCGACTGCAGCACTAACGTGTTAGTGTACGGCGACCTTGGGATGGTAACAGACTGCGTGACTGCGCACTCTGTCCGAACACCCGATCGGGCGCATTGCCTTTGCAAATGATACCACTCACGTAGGGGTATGCCTCCTGACAGCGCTCTGCTCAGTAAACTCGGTAGCGTTCTGTAAATGCTTCATACTGTAGTGTGTTCATGTAGATAGGCGTAGGTTCGTCCCCCGTCCTTTCCGTGTGTGTGTGTGTGTGTGTGTGTGTCTGTGTCTGTGTGTGTGTGTGTGTTTCCAGCTGCCTCTGCGACTGATTATGCTTTTAGACGCTCCGCAACACATGCCTTGGCTATTGCCAACTATTGTCTTGCGGCTGACGACAGCAGCCTACAAGTATGCCTGTGACAGCGCTCTGTTTAGCAAACTCGGTAGCGCGTTCTGTAAATGCTTCATACAGTAGTGTGTTCATGTAGATAGTCGAGGTTCGTCCCTTCCGTGTGTGTGTGTGTGTGTTTCCAGCTGCCTCTGTGACTGATTATGCTTTTAGACGCCCGCAACACATGCCTTGGCTATTGCCAACTATTGTCTTGGGTGATGTCAGCAGCCTACAAGTATGCCTGTGACAGCTCTGTTTAGCAAACTCGGTAGCTGCTCTGTAAATGCTTCATACAGTAGTGTGTTCATGTAGATAGTCGTAGGTTCGTTCCCCGTCCCTTCCGTGTGTGTGTGTGTCTCTGTGTGTGTGTGTGTTGCCAGCTGGGCCTGCGACTGATTATGCTTTTAGACGCCCGCAACACATGCCTTGGCTATTGCCAACTATTGTCTTATGGCTGACGCCAGCAGCCTACAAGTATGCCTGTGACAGCGCTCTGTTTAGCAAACTCGGTAGCGCATTCTGTAAATGCTTCATACAGTAGTGTGTTCATGTAGATAGTCGAGGTTCGCCCCCGTCCCTTCCGTGTGTGTGTGTGTGTGTGTGTTTCCAGCTGCCTCTGTGACTGATTATGCTTTTAGACGCCCGCAACACATGCCTTGGCTATTGCCAACTATTGTCTTGGCGGCTGACGTCAGCAGCCTACAAGTATGCCTGTGACAGCGCTCTGTTTAGCAAACTCGGTAGCGCTTTCTGTAAATGCTTCATACAGTAGTGTGTTCATGTAGATAGTCGTTGGTTCCTCCCCCGTCCCTTCCCTGTGTGTGTGTGTGTGTTTCCAGCTGCCTCTGCGACTGATTATGCTTTTAGACGCCCGCAACACAGGCCTTGGCTATAGCCAACTAATGTCATGCGGCTGACGCCAGCAGCCTACAAGTATGCCTTCGACAGCGCTCTGTTTAGCAAACTCGTAGCGTTCTGTAAATGCTTCATACAGTAGTGTGTTCATGTAGATAGTCGAGGTTCGCCCCGTCCCTTCCGTGTGTGTGTGTGTGTGTGTGTTTCCAGCTGCCTCTGCGACTGATTATGCTTTTAGACGCCCGCAACACATGCCTTGGCTATTGCCAACTATTGTCTTCGGGTGATGTCAGCAGCCTACAAGTATGCCTGTGACAGCTCTGTTTAGCAAACTCGGTAGCTGCTCTGTAAATGCTTCATACAGTAGTGTGTTCATGTAGATAGTCGTAGGTTCGTCCCGCGTCCCTTCCGGGTGTGTGTGTCCCTGTGTGTCTGTGTGTCTCCAGCTGCGCCTGCGACTGATTATGCTTTTAGACGCCCGCAACACATGCCTTGGCTATTGCCAACTATTGTCTTGGCGGCTGACGCCAGCAGCCTACAAGTATGCCTGTGACAGCTCTGTTTAGCAAACTCGGTAGCGCTCTGTAAATGCTTCATACAGTAGTGTGTTCATGTAGATAGTCGAGGTTCGCCCCCGTCCCTTCCGTGTGTGTGTGTGTGTGTGTTTCCAGCTGCCTCTGCGACTGATTATGCTTTTAGACGCCCGCAACACATGCCTTGGCTATTGCCAACTATTGTCTTGCGGGTGACGCCAGCAGCCTACAAGTATGCCTGTGACAGCGCCTGTTTAGCAAACTCGGTAGCGTTCTGTAAATGCTTCATACAGTAGTGTGTTCATGTAGATAGTCGAGGTTCGCCCCGTCCCTTCCGTGTGTGTGTGTGTGTGTGTGTTTCCAGCTGCCTCTGCGACTGATTATGCTTTTAGACGCCGCAACACATGCCTTGGCTATTTCCAAATATTGTCTTGCGGGTGACGCCAGCAGCCTACATGTATGCCTCTGACAGCGCCACGCCAGTTAACTCGGTAGCGTTGTGTAAATGATTCATACTGTACTGAGTTCATGTAAATAGGCGAGGTTCATCTCCCATCCCTTCCGTGTGTGTGTGTGTTTCCGCTGCTTCGACCATACAACTGAATAAGCAAATTGTTACAGTGTTCACAATCAACAGTGTGATATTTAAAATCATGTTAAGACTCACATTGTTGTTTGTGAACATTCTTAGACATAGCATATTTCCTGCACATCGCTGGAAACAACGAAAACGCTGCATGTTTTAATGAACTGTTCAAATGTTACGAAGACTTGTGTTGTGTCGAACTACGGGACTATTCTTGCTGCAGGTTTCCGGTTTGTTTGTGTTGCATAGTACAATATCATGTAATACGTGTGTTCATAGTATGCTTTCTGTGATGTTGACATGTGTGTGTTTCGTTAGCAGTACGCTTCTGCTTTCTATGCTGTGGCTACATCTCCATTGCTCGCATAGAAAGTGACAAATGGAAGTGTAAGGGTGGACATTTAAAGCCTGGATACTTCCATGGTATGTGCAAGTCTCACGGGGCCAACGGGTGATAGCGCATACATGTCTATGAAGTACCTTTGGATACCATATGCGACCTGTCGTGGACGAAATGTTTATGTTGACTGTTCCATCTACCTATGTGTGACATGGTTTGTGGCCATAGGGTGCCAGCAAGTCTTCCCTGTTCATTGGGTGTTTGCCATGGTGTATTGACATCAATCCTATTAATTCACCGAAGGAGGTCTTTCTTTGGTGTCAACGCCATAGTTTGACCATCCTATGTCATTCCCAGCAGACGTGGAGATTGTGCCATTAGTATCTTTACACAGGTGACCCATCTGTTCCACTGTATGGAAGCGTGTGATCCCCATAGATGTGCTGGCACATGGAGTGTTGTGTACGCCGGTATCTGCCCAGCGGTGTTTCTTTGAATGGGGAGTGTGTACTGTACACCGTATCTGTATTCCCTGGGTTATGCCTTGCAACAGCTGTGGATTCCCCCAGGTTTGCAGCTATGGGTGCCATCTTGGCCGTACGTTTGTCCATCCATGGGAACTGCCTACTGGACACTAGTATCGGGCTGTCAACATTTCACAGCTGCATTCTCCATTTCCGTGGATGATCGGTATTAGTATTGCGGAGTAACGCATATGCCATGGCCACGTCCGCACACGGGCGGACGATGAATCATCTGCCAATCCACACCGACACCCATATTTGCATACCCACGATTCCATGTCTGCAACCGTCGACAGTACCCCTTGCACACCCTTCATGTGTGCGGAAATGGGATGTGGAAGTACGTGTATGGATGCAGCAGCCTGGGGAGTCCTATTCATATGTCCTGCATTTCATGGACGGCTGTCATCACCCTTGAAGACACCTGTGGTGCATATATCTACCTGTGCCGTAGTCACGGCTGTCACCTCTTCCGGTTCACACTATGTTGCTCACACTCACTTAAGGAGTAATTTTGGGTCCTGCAATGGACACCGATGTGCATATGTAAAGTTTAGGACATGTTGGACTGTGTCCATTCGGCCAGTGGGTTTGACTGCCGTATGTTCCCCATTCCGGATGTCTGTCCGCCTACCCATATTATGTAGTGCTACGTGAACCCGTGTCCTTCCACAATTTACCCATAGGGTGTTACTGTAGTCCTGCAGGTTGGCAACTGCTTTACATAATCCTCACAGGTACCATTGTGAACTATCCGCCACTGTATTGTCAGTATAACACAGCCGGTACATGTAGAACCTATTTATTCATGACAGTATGTCGGTTATGTGTGTGAACTCCATATTTTAGCGATAGTATGACCTTCCTAGTTGACGTTGTTGGTGTGCCATTAATATGTGTTCCACAGGTCGCAGGTATGTTCCGCAGAGTGGAGGCGGGTGATCCCCCCATACTGGATAGCACCTTCGCTGCTGTGTACGCTGGGATTCGCATGGCAGGATGGATGTCTACGGGGTGTATGTACTGCTGTTTCCATCTTTATGTCCTGTGTCATGCCCTACTACGGCTGTGTGATTCCACCAGGCTTGCTATTATGGGTGCCATCTTGTCCGTACATTTGTCCATCCTTGGGAAATGCCTACTGGACACTGATGTAGGGCTGAACACATTTCACACATGCCTTTAGCATTACCCTATGGGTGCTTTGCATCCTTACTGGGGACTAAGGCACGTCCTGTACCCGCAGCCCTCCCATGGGGCGGGACTAGGGAATATCAGCCAAACAACAGCGAGACCCGCTTTGCATACCCAGGATACCAGGGCTGCAACCCCCACGGCACGCATGACACATCCTTCATGTGCGGAACTGGGATATGGACGACATGTATGGACACGGCAGTCTGGGGACCTCTGTTCATATGTCCTGCATGTCATGGGCAGGTATCATCAACCTTAAACACGCTGGTGGTGCATATGTCTAGCTGTGCCGTAGTCACGGTTTGTACTCGGATTGGCTGTTCTTGGCCGATACTGGCAAAACAGTCAGAATTTTTGGAGTCCTACAATGGACACCGATGTGCATTTGTAAAGTGTAGAACGTGTTTGACTGTCCCCATCTGGCCAGTGGTATTGACTGCCGCTGTATGTTCCCCAGTCGTGGATGTCTGCTTGACTACCCATCGTTTGTATGACATGGCCTATCTATATCCACGTGCCAGTATGCGTAAATACAGCAAACCTTGCGTCCTGCCCATCTTCATAAATGACATTATGGAACATATATCGGCAGAAACAGACACTGTCAAATACGATAGACTCCACAGTGAAAGGATACTGAGCTCTCTCAACTACTAACATGGGGCACCGCCGAGTACGGATGTCATGACATAGCCGTCCCTAATTCACTTCCTTCAGAGTCGGTTTAAAGCGAAATAATCAATAAACCTGCTCATAGTTAGGTGGACAGTGCTCCAAGTCTTGATTATAACGTGACATATACATATCAGTGTTGCATGCCTTACTTCATGGAAACAATAATACGGCAACAATGTGTTAATATATCTACAATATTGGTAAATACAATCAGTATCCGGACACATAGTTGATAATTGGTGAGAGTGCACCTTAGAATGTAGTGTGTTGATCAGGTTATTGTATATCGATGTGTATAATAGTAGCATTACGATAACAAAGCATGGAATCAATAGGTACTATTTAAGCATATATTTGACAATTATGAATGTAAACGTGGAGGAGACATCCGTAACCTTCCCTGGTTCCACTGGATCACACACACGCATACTCGCATGTCCGGATTGTGGGTTACGCACGCCGCACATGCATATCCGTAGTCCGCTTATATATGTTTACAGTGTCTGTGTGGTTACGTGTTTTGCGCTACTTGTGACTATTCCGTAACATATGTCTGATCCGTTGACGGACGGTGCAGAAAGCACTTACAGCTTTATATATGTAACAGTCTTTGCAGCATGGACGCTTTACACGTGCACATCTATATGTTCTATAGTCATAATTCCAACGTGACTGCAGTCACGCTTGACTCTACTGTGACCAGCGCACGTCAGCTGTTCGTTGTCATTAATATGCATACCCGTGGTACCTATGTACATTTACATATCACCCCCCCGCACACGCACGCCACAGGCATCCACTCTCCTGCTGGGAAAGGTGCGGTACTGCATGTTGAACATTCCTAATTCCCTCGCCCAGGGCCCAGGATGCATATGTCGCCACCACAGGGCTGTTCAGATGACAGCTGCTTATATCCCATATGCATACAGGCCTTCGATTGTCAGGGTGTTGCTGTGGTGCTTTGGGTTTGGTCTTGGCCCCACTGTACGGACCGCCCTGACCCTGTACGAATGTTAGATGAGTCACATGGGCACGCTTTTGTCCGTGTCCATGGTACCATGTCACGCCCCCAATTAGTCTTAACCGTGTGCCGATTGGCGGTGTATCCGTTGTAGATCTCGTTATACTAATTGCACACGGTCTGATCGAACTAACCTACTTCCATTACTAACCCTCCGTATGTATGGCCTGTGTCGCAATATTACAAGGGTTTAACATTGCGTGACGACTTTCACTGAGCCACAGACATGTCTGTTGCTTTGTTTGGCCCGGTTCCGCTGTGCTACACACATTTAACATGGCGTAACAGGTTGAACAGCTCAGACACGAGGACATCGGGTTGTCCGTCGCTGTCTATTATTGAATGTCTCTGTGGAGTTTGTTTCACAAAGCGACACATTGTCGGCATTGTTAACGGACATCTCGCGCAGTACATCCGCACCGACGCGGGTGACGTATGTCTGCCTTTGGCCGGCGAACAGGCATTATGCTGTGCCATTATGTCTGGGGATATATGGTTTCCTTCCTTACGTAGATGATGTGCCATACTAGCAATGACCCTAGCGATGACCCGCCTGGGTGTGGGTACTGCTGTATTACCCATGGGAAGAGTGGCCTTAGGGTAAGTGGTGACCTAGGCAGAAGTTGCCACCGATACGTCACCCGCTACCCCCCTCCTGGTCTACCTACACCAAATAGAGGCTGGAAAGGTGCCCCGAGTAGAGCAACACCCTAGACGGCTACCTACTTGGCCTATGCCTAAGGCCGGCTATGTGTGTGGTCCCTTGGGCATCGGACTCGAACGGCACGTCTGCCGTGGGTATGTCCAGCATTACCCACATCCAGCCCCAAGGCAGTCAACACAACATCCATGGGTCCACATGGTGTCCCAGCTGTGCACTCCAGGAACTCTATGGGGAATTTAACCCACACTTCGGACAGCTGTGTAATCCTAGCCTCACCTCAGGATACGCACCTGAGTAGTAGCACAGGGCGACTGTAGTCACACTCCACATAGATGGTGCCTCCACTGACCCTGGGTATTACCATACCATTAGTTTGACAAGCCTTATCTGCAAAGCCATGGAGATGGATCATAATGGGACACATAGATAAAGACATAGGGGACCCGCATACTTTGGATACAACCCAGTTTAGCTTGGTCATAGTCAGATCATGCCCTTTACACGTGTTTCACTTTGTAGAATCAGTCACCAAGGCCATTGCTGAGGGTAAAGCAGTCCATACAGCCTACCTCAACCCGGCAGAGGCCTTCGACACAATACCCCCTCGGGTATACTTGATAAACCCGTCATCTTGAATGTAAATCCATACATCGCCATATGGGTTGCAAACGGGCTAAGTCACAGAACACACATGGCCATAGTTGCTGGCGCCATGTCATACTCACAGCCAGTCACAGGTGGTGTCCCATGGGGCTCAGTCCTGGGTCCACTATTTCCAGCATCTACGTTTCCAATGTAAACGCATACACAGGGGGGTTATGGGTGACAATGTTTGCATACGACTGCAAACCGGATGCCAAAGTCAGACACACATCTGACACAGATATCCTTCAGGAGTGCCTCACAGATGTGGATAAGTGGTACCAGAGACATGTCCTACAGCTAAATGCCAGGAAATGCATAGGCATACCCTTCGGGATGAACAAGGTTACCCCGAGCTACCATATAGGTGGCAGTCCACTGAACACGGAGGGGGTTACCAGTGATCTGGGGACACGTGTTGTTGTTAACCGTTCGTTAGACACACATGTTGCTAACATAGTTGGGTAGACCTTCCACATTGCCCACATCATCATGAAGGGATTCACATCTAGATCAGGGGAGGTCATTCTCCCCTTGTACTCATCACTCAATAGACCTATGATTGGGTACAATGCCCCATTCAGAATGTATCTGACCCAACACCTGCAGCAGCTGGAAAGGCACCAACAGTTCTTCGACAAACGGATGCAGGGTCTCAGGTATATGTGTTATACTGACCGACTGAAAGGATTCCAGCTGTATACAGTTGCATACCACTTGCCCAGAGGTGACCCGTGCCTGGCATGCACGGCTAGGTCGAACCCAGATCTGATGACTATGCTTCACGTAAATAAGGTAGATCCTCAGAACCACAAGGGCAGCTGACGACACCTTGACACTGTCATTAATCGAACGTGTTGTTGGGACGGATTCATCACCCAGACACTCACTATGCTGTGGAACGACATCCCAGTACATGTGAGGGCAAGCACCTCGCTGGCCTTCTGTTAGTATTTACACATGGATGTCTGATTGATTTATTTAAGTAACCTTCTAAATGAATGTTACATTAGCACATTGTGAATCTTTACATTTCGTTGGTCTATTTTACAGTAGTCATATTCATACGGTTTATGTGTATATATTATGGTTCATTCATATTACTAGGTGTCTGCAGTTCTGTTAATATATTGGCACAATCCGTAGGACATATATATGTAGCTTACACAGTCAGACATTTGGAAAACATTTTATGTTGGTTCATGTTTCATATATGTACATATATTTCCATTTTCCGATGAAGACTGTACCTTCAAGCAATGTCTGATGTCCTCACTGTGTGGGATGTAACCCAAGTAAGGTTTGTTCGCTTGTCTGCCTTTAAGGCATGTAATTAGTACCTAGCACATCTAATGTACCAACCAATTAATGCTTGTAAATGTAGTAGGTTGGACTGCATTGTATGTAGTCTGAATAAGTCTGCTTATGAAGCAGACGAAGTGGGCTCCAATAGACTATGGTGACTGCCTTTAATTCTTGGTGTGCTCTGGTTGGTCACTGACGGTCCCTACAGTACCTCGCCTTTGCTTTGGACTTCATCGGCTGGTTGTCTGTGTTTCTTGTATGGGGAATGTCAACTGTAGTCCCTATGTGTATGACTTGTGTAATGCCTTACTACGGCAGTGTAATTCCACCGGGTTTGCATTTATGTGTGCCATCTTAGTCATACGCTTGTCCATCCATGTGAATTGCCTACTATACACTGGTATAGGGCTGTACACATTTCACACCTGCATTTTGCATTCCCCGGAGCATGGTGTGCATTATTAGCGGAGAGTGACGATGTAAGACGCACACGCCCTCCCACGGGCGGGACAAAGGATTGCCTGCGAAACAACACCGAGGCCAGATTCTACATACCCAGACTCCCTTGACTGCAACAGTGGACAGTACCCATTACACATCCTTCATGTGTGCTGCAGTGTGATGTGGACGCAGCTGAATGGACCCGATACCCTGGGTATTTCTGTGCATGTGTGCTGCAGTTCATGGACAGCTATCATCAACATTGAACACGCTTGCGTGCCTATGTGTACCTGTGACGTGGTGACGACAATTAGATCACATGAGTAATGCAGGAAGCTAGCAGGCATTCCCTGAACAGAATTTTTGGGTCCTACAATGGACACCGATGTGCATATGTCAAGTTAGATGTTGCTGGACTGTGTCCACCTGCCCAGTGCTTTTCACTGCTGGTGTATGTTCCCAATCGCGGATGTCTGTTTGACTACCCATTCCACATGGTGCTACATAACCAGCTGAGTTAGTACTGTGAACAAATGACATACATCCAAAGATGCTGGTTACCAACTGCTTCATATAAACCTCAGACATCCCAATGGGACATATCCGTCACTATATTTCCAATATAACACCACCGAACATGTTGCTTACCTATGCATTCATTTAACCATGTTGTCTTGGGAATGCCATAGTTTACACATCCTACGTGACGTTGTGTGTGTGCCATTAGTATGTGTTCCACAGGTCGCACATCTGTTCCGCTGTACGGTAGCGGGTGCTCCTCAGTCTGTTGCTGGCAGACTGAGTGCTGTGTACGCCGGTGTTGGCACGACAGTCCGGCTTTGTATGTGGAATGTCAACTGTGGTCCCTATGTGTATTTCCTGTGTCATGCCTTACCGCGGCTATGTCATTTACCCGTGTTTGCAGTTGTGGGTGCCATCCTGGCCATACGGGTGTCCATCCATGACAATTGCCTACTGGACACTAGTATAGGGCTGTACACATTCCACACCTACATTTAGCATTCTCCGGAGTATGGTTTGCATTATTAGCGGAGAGTAAGGCAGGTGCTACGCACATCCCTCCCACAGGGCGGAAGACGGATTGCCTGCGAACAACACCGAGCACAGAGTCTACATACCCAGAATCCCTTGACCGCAACAATTGACAGTACCCATTACACATCCGTCATGTGTGCGGAAGTGTGATGTGGATGCGGTTCTATGGACCCGGTACCCTGGGTATTTCTGTGCATCTGTGCTGCATTACATGGACAGCTATCAGCAACATTAAACACGCTTGCGTGGCATATGTGTACCTGTGACTACAATGAGTTCCGTTAGGTGATTAAATAAGGCGGAAGAGCTGTCTTTAGACAAATTTTTGGGTCCTACAATGGACACCACTGTGCATATGTAAAGTGTAGAGCTTGTCGGACTGTGTCCTTGTGAGCAGTGGATTTCACTGATACTGTGTGTTCAGGAATCGCGGATGTCTGTTTGACTACCCATTCCACATGGTGCTACATAACCAGCTGATTTAGTACTGCGAACAATTGACATACATCCAAAGATGCTGGTTACCAACTGCTTCATATAAACCGCAGACATCCCAATGGGACATATCCGTCACTGTATTTCCAATATAACACCACCGGAACATGTTGCTTACCTATGCATTCATTTAACCATGTTGTCTTCATAGGTGGGAATGCCATAGCTTACATATCCTACTTGACGTTGTGTGTGTGCCATTAGTATGTGTTCCACAGGTCGTACATCTGTTCCGCTGTACGGTAGCGGGTGCTCCTCAGTCTGTTGCTGGCAGACTGAGTGCTGTGTACGCCGGTGTTGGCACGAGAGTCCGACTCTGTATGTGGAATGTCAACTGTGGTCCCTATGTGTATTTCCTGTGTCATGCCTTATGTCATTTACCCGGGTTTGCAGTTGTGGGTGCCATCCTGGACATACGGGTGTCCATTCATGACAATTGCCTACTGACACTAGTATTGGGCTGTACCCATTCCCCACCTACATTTTGCCTTCTCCGGAGTATGGTTTGCATTATTAGCGGAGAGTAAGGCAGGTGCTACGACACATCCCTCCCACAGGGCGGGAGGAAGGATTGCTCATGAAACAACACCGTGCACAGAGTCTACATACCCAGAATCCCTTGACCGCAACAATTGACAGTACCCATTACACATCCGCCATGTGTGCGGAAGTGTGATGTGGATGCAGTGCTATGGACCCGGTACCCTGGGTATTTCTGTGCATCTGTGCTGCATTACATGGACAGCTATCAGCAACATTAAACACGCTTGCGGTGCATATGTGTACCTGTGACGACAATGAGTTCACTTAAGTGTTGAAAGAAGGCGGCATTCCTGTCTTTAGACAAATTTTTGGGTCCTACAATGGACACCACTGTGCATATGTAAAGTGTAGAGCTTGTCGGACTGTGTCCTTGTGAGCAGTGGGTTTCACTGATACTGTGTGTTCAGAAATCGCGGATGTCTGTTGGACTACCCATTCCACATGGTGCTACATAACCAGGTGATTTACTACTGTGGACAAATTACATACATCCAAAGATGCTGGTTAGCAAATGCTCCATTTAAACCGCAGACGTCCCAATGGGACATATCCGTCACTGTATTTCCACTATAACACCACCAGAACATGTTGCTTACCTATGCATTCATTTAACCATGTTGTCTTCATAGGTGGGAAAGCCATAGTTTACATGTCCTACTTGACGTTGTGTGTGTGCTATTAGTATGTGTTCCACAGGTCGCACATCTGTTACGCTTGCACGGTAGCGGTGCTCCTCAGTCTGTTGCTGGCAGATTGAGTGCTGTGTACGCCGGTGTTGGCACGACGGTCCTGCTTTGTATGTGGAATGTCAACTGTAGTCCCTATGTGTATTTCCTGTGTTATGCCTTCCGCTGCTATGTCATTTACCCGGTTTGCAGTTGTGGGTGCCATTCTGGCCATACGGGTGTCCATCCATGACAATTGCCTACTGGACAGTAGTATGGGCTGTACACATTCCACACCTACATTTAGCATTCTCCGGAGTATGGTTTGCATTATTAGCAGAGAGTGAGGCAGGTGATACGACACATCCCTCCCACGGGCGGAGAAAGGATTGCCTGCGAAACAACACCGAGCACAGAGTCTACATACCCAGAATCCCTTGACTGCAACAATTGACAGTACCCATTACACATCCGTCATGTGTGCGGAAGTGTGATGTGGATGCAGTTCTATGGACCCGTACCCTGGGTATTTCTGTGCATCTGTGCTGCATTACATGGACAGCTATCAGCAACATTAAACACGCTTGCGGTGCATATGTGTACCTGTGACGACAATGAGTTCAGGTACGCGTTGAAATAACACATTATTCGATTCTTTCCACAATTTTTGGGTCCTACAATGGACACCACTGTGCATATGTAAAGTGTAGAGCTTGTCGGACTGTGTCCTTGTGAGCAGTGGGTACTCTTTTATGCTACCATTTTGATATGTATCTGGGAAATGTTTGTCCTGAGATATCAGGACATTTGACATGTGTTCGGTTTATTTACAGGACACGGCTGGCCAGAGAGGGCATATCCCTCTCAGGGTGGAACAGGTGTTTACCTTGGAACATATGCATCGAATTTTCAGCGATTACAATGTTTCAGTAACGGTATGTTGCCTAATATACCATCAATGTCATATTTATTACCCCATTTTGCTGCGTAACTCACATTATGTGCTCTCTGCGATTGCATATTCTTCACGCCACCGTCAAATGCGGATCACATGATCTGTTGCTTCAATAATCTCCCATATCCTCTACACGACTGCTACGCACTTCTGTCATAACACGTGTGTCTCCTTCCCTGTATCCACTGTAGTGTCTACATTCACTATTTACTCTGCTGTGTGTTCCCTGACCTATGTTCAGATTTAACAGTATGTGGGTAGGTCTTCGACCCGATATCACTACTGTTAACAGAAACACAATGTAGTCTGGTCCCTGATCTACAATAGACACAAAATGGCAGACACTCCTTACCTGGGCCTCCTGTTTAAGGCTGCACGTTTTCTTCTTGGGATCCAGTTTTCCGCTTTTCGGCCACAGATCAGACAGTAAACAGCCTCTTTACACACAACAATTCAGTCGGAGGTCTTTTCATTCAAGAAGAACCATTTATGCATATTCTCCGCGCACATGTCTAACCAGCCATGCACTCTGACCTGTAGCTTACCAAGGGAATTCGGATTACAAGGATCACGATGTGAAATAAGTTGTTACAACCAGACTGCAGTTATCAGTAGACTTTTCTAAGTGACAGCCGATAACACAGGAGGCTCGGGTTCGGACAGTTTTAGTAGTGTACACAGGCAGGCTAAATAATGTACAGTCCAAGTATGGGAGTTTTGTCTGACTCTATACAGTAAGCAGTTTCTTTATATAGTGTTTACAATCAGCATTTGCCCAACTTACTGACGTGGTCGGTCACAGGGCATTTCCATCACTATGGTCCGCAATAGTCTATACATACGTGGGTGCTGGGCTCGTGCTTTTAAATTGTTTTCTCATGGAATAACACAGGCTTGCAAGGCACCTTGTACATTACAGTATCCTTTTGTGATTGTAGCTGTTTCAAGGACCCTAGACTGTTACGATACAGTGGACAGTTAATTTCTTGATACGTTGCTTTGTCTGTCTGGTAGGGAGTTGTACTGCTATCTTCCATTGAGCTCACAAGGCCATCCTCCTCTGGGGAAGGGGTGCTGTTATGCATGTACATACATTTATTGTTCTGTAACCCAGCAAATAATTAATGATGACAGACATGAGCCTGCTGTCCTGCTTACTGCCAGGTTCAGAATTCCATCACAGTACAGCTTAGCTTCACCAATTACATGCAGGCTTAGTTCTGCTGCCATATTGTACGGTACAATTCAATACATTATATAGTATTTCGAGTGTAAACTGGAACTTCATATGTGTTTCTATATATTTTACTTAACAACATCCATCCAGCCATATGCATGTTGTTCCATCCTTTACCTTGACCGTGTGTATTTGTCCGTCCAGCCACACTCATCTCCACATGTGATGTCCCAGTTTCCCCTTCTTTGCCTGTAGCACCCTGTTAGGATGTCCTGTGTGTTAGGCACCTGTTCCGCTATATGTGATCGACTTCACTGCAGAGATGATCGCCGATGCGGTGGTCCACCGACCGACTTGTCCACATGTGTACACTTATGTGCACCGTGTCGTATGCAAACCTAGATGGTTTGGACGGGTACATACTACATGCCGGATGTACACATTCTGCTGACACATTCACATGCAGCCATTTACATATCTGTACCTGCGGTGGGTTGCTGACATGTGGGGTACGTATTTGGCCGCGTGGCATTGCCTAACACAAACATCTTACCACAGTTCAGGTATGCACATTGTGTGTGGTTGTATAGCTGCACACGGATGCTAGCAGGTTTGGGTGCAGGGGTATACATGGGTGTGACTGACATGTACAATGAGGCTATTGTGTAGTACATCCGAATGCATGTGTTCTGCTTCTGGATATTACACTTCATCATACACCATCCAGTGTATGCAACAAAGATGTTGCTGGGTCTGGGATATGTTGCTATGCACATGTTTGCCTGTGTTTGGGGTATCTTGCTTCCTTACTGTTGTTATGTCGGCACAGCTACCCGGCTATGTACTGTCACTACTGCTTGTGACCATTTTGGTTGGCACCTTTTCCAATGCCCATAGTGGGGCATGTTATGTGGACACTTCGATATTTGCAGGACTACACATACCCACGGCTAGTGCAGTACACAGAACTTCACTTGTTTGCCATACTATGAGCCTATTCTGTTAGCGTTTGGGTTCCTTATTTATTTTCTTATGCCATGTCTGTGTTCCATACCGTAATGTATATGTTTTATGCTACTATTTACATGTATATTGCGGGAATTTGCGTGGCAGGGGATCGCAGGTCATTTTCCATTTTTACGATTGTTGCAGGGACACGTTTGTCCAATCAGGGACTGTCCATGGCACTTTGGGACAGCAGGTAACCCTGGTGACCATGCCCATGTCGCTGCTGGGGTTTCCACCTTTTCCATTTTCCGATCTGGGATATTTCCGGGACTCACATCTGCCTTTACAGGCCGACACATACAAACGGTCAGTATATAGTATAGAAATTCACTTGTTTGCCTAAATAATTTGCTTATTATTGTGGCAATTTCCTTGCTTATTCTGTTTATTGTGTCATTTCGGTATTTCTGTTACAGAAATAACCAATTCATGCTACCATTACATTACATACGGGATATCATTGTGTCCTACATTCGTAGCACATCAGGCATTTCTAATACGTTGTTTCGGGACACAACTGTCCATGGAGAGACTGCCCCAAACACAGTGGGACAGGTGGTGACCTTAGTCGCTGCTCCTATGTCGGTGCGGCGCTGACATGCGGCTGTACACCTTCTCTGAGTGTCAACACTGACAGTGCATTGCGGGACGGCGGCGGTCTTATGCGTATCCTTTGCTCCTTGAACGGGTACACTTATGCCTTGGTGGCTTCTATTTGCTTCTCCGTTGATTTGGAATGGGGACTATGTTGCGTACTGTACGTGCGTTTCATTCTGCACGGGACCTGGCTGCTGCCATTACTATTGTGGGCGGACCGTGGCTGTCAGCACATTAGGTTGCTCACCTCCTGCCGGCTTAGACACGCCTCCGGACGCATCCTACCTGGGCTCGCTCACGTACACTACGCACGTGTCTGTGATTCCGGTGCACTCTCATTAATATGTATATGGCGCTACTGCGCCGGGTATTCCATGCACCGCCGGCGCAGGCCTTACGCCGGCCTTGCGCCGAGCTTCATGAATCCCGGGGATAGTGTTAACAATGAGCGTTTGAATCTATCTGCTTCCTCAGGATATGATGTCATGATTAGCATTGCTAATTTGTGTATAAATTGATTTTTGCCAATTAACTGCTTTTTGGTCTGAAGAAGCCCTAACGGGTGAAAGCGCTTACCTTATCTTTTTATTGTGAAATAAACTACTTGGATTTATTAGAATTTCGTGAGTGGAGTTCCTGATTTTTGGATTCTACAAGCACAGCTCAGAACTGATATTGTTCTTTTTGAACATTTAATCTATGTGGGTATTGCAGCACAGTCCTGGTCTGCTCATTTGCATTTTTCCTTCAGTTTTATTCTTCAGTATTTGCTATAGGAGCATTAGTTTCCTGGTCATAACTGTTGTTTGTTTTAACTGGACATGTGTCCATTTTCAATAAAGTCCCGTGGAGATAATCTCCAAGAGATTACCATACTATGAACATTTTAGTAACAAGTTGTGAGGGTGTCCCTTTAGACAAACCCCTGGTGAGGAGGTCTCCAAGATTATAAAACCAGAACCACTAGTCCTCCTATGTACAGGTTACACAAAACACACACTATCAACCTAATATCAATGGGGTTTGAGGGGGAAGGGCAGGAAACACTAGTGGGGGTATCTCATGTGTGTAATGAACAGGACAAAACCCTTATAGTGGACAATGCCATCTTGAAGGATAGCCCTATATGTACCATGGATGATTTCCATATTTTTAACTACAGTGGTGTAATTTTAACTAGTACACATTTTGATAATTTTAGAAAAGGTTTTATCTTTATACCCAAAAAAAGGAGTTTGGTCGCTAGGACAATCTTAGATATAAAATTGTTCATTAGGAAATTGAACCTACAGATTTTATTAGGTGATGGGTCTAGAATTAAAAAGAAGAGTACCCTTAACCCTCTAAGCCACCCTGTACTGACCAACTTTGAGGATTTGGTAGAAAAAGATCTGCATAAAGCATTTAGGGATAAAGACTGAGGCTTTGTTAAGCATAATTTAAACTAGGCAGAAAAAGGTATATTATGTGAGTTAAACAGTAACCAGAATGTTAGAGTTATGAAACCAGACAAGGAAGGGAGGGGTGGTTTTAATGGAACAATGGGCTTACTTTAGCAAGATGTTTGAAATACTACACAATGATACTAAGTATGTGCAAGTATCTAAAAATGAATTTAGCCTGGCATACTCTAACCTGGGCATGTGGTTAGAGGACAATATATTACAGGGGGGGCCATAGATAGACAACAATTTGAATTTTTTAGTATCCCCAAACCAGTAATTCCAGGTATTTTTGGTATCCCTAAAGTTCATAAAGATGTGGACAACCTCCCTCTTAGACCTACTGTGTCCTCAGTGGGTTCCCAGACCCAACCACTTGCTATCTATATTGATACCAAGCTCAAGCCTTTTTACATGTTTCTTAAACATATCCCGATTGATTCCTGGGATTTTTTTTTTAGGTAAGATGGCAAATATTGAATTTAATGTGGACTTTCAATTTATTACTATTGATATTAAGGATCTGTTTAGTGTTATTCTACATACAATATTTTTTTCTTGGTTGGTTAGAAGAAATTCTTGTTGAATTCGATTTTCTGACTTCCATGGATTTTAGGTTGATTTTGAAGAACATGTAATTTGTTTTCAAAAAACAACTTTATATATTTCTAGGGGGAGTATTACAAACAAGATGATGGGGTGGCAATGGGGGCCTCCTGTGCCCCTGTGTTTGCAAACAAAGTTTTACTATATTGGGATACCAGGGTGGTTCTTAACATGGTAAGAAGATATTGGGAGCTTTTTTTCTAATATAACAAACAGTTTAGATGTCTTTTCTAAACCCCTCAAGTTTAGCTTTAAAAGGGGTGCCAACCTAAAAAAATATTTTAAAAGAGTAGCAGTAAAAGGTCACAAGTATCAGAAAAGTTACTTTTAAGTGTGGTATGTGTAACCAGTGCCCTTACATTTCAAACTGTGTTGATTTTGGGATCTGGGGGACAAGTGAAAGACTAGTTGCAACTGGTTATGTTACTTGTAATGCAAAAGGGGTGATTTACCTCGCCTATTGTACTGTATGTTTTTCCTACTATATTGGGAAGACAGAGAGAAAACTTAAACAAAGGATATATGAACACATTTATGACATTAGTAAGGAAAAGGGGACTAATGCTCTTTTTTAACACACTTTGGAATGTCCTCAAGCTAGTTTTAAGTTTTGGGTATTGGAATGTGTTATACTACCTAAAAGGGGAGGTGACTGGTAAACTAATATGGAATTTAAAAACAGTTATCCACACCTCAATGGAACTCCAGAAGACAGGATATAGTTGATGGGCTTAACACAGTTTTAATGCAGTAAGAAAGCGCACACATAAACAATATAATGTGATTTATTTTATATAGGAGAAACTAAACGTAGTTTCCGAGTTAGATATTTAGAACATTTAAGAAGTATTAAAAATGAAAAAGTTGACATTTTAAAATGCACCATAATAGTGGTGGCAGTAAGTTAAAATATTATGGGAAAGGTTCATTCTGCAAGGGGCACATGTTTAAAAAGTAAATTACAATATAAAGAAGCACATTTTATTTTAAAATTCAATACTTTATACCCTAAGGGGTTAAATAGAGAGCTTAATTGAAAATGGCTCTTGTAATGTGTTTTTTAATTGTTTTATTGGCTGTGTTTTTGTATATAACTGAAGATGTTGAAAAGTAGGGTTATACTCTGTTAAAGGCTTTGACCAAAGCACTAGACAGTAGAAGTGTTTGTGTTATACAGCTATTGCGTTTTGGATCTACTGGCTGAGTCGTTTTTGAAAATGTTGTTAGTACCTATGATTACCCCCCCCACTGAATGACCCTTTACCATATCCCCCCCTCTGGAGGTCAGAAAGGATATGGAACTTACAACCTGCATACCAGCAATGGGACGAGAGGAGGGGGAGAGGCAGGGGCAGGGGGAGATTTTGAGTGAAAATAGGTTGAATTCTGGTATTGTGAAGGAAGGTTTTAAAAATTCCTACCAAGGATTTAATATTTTCAACTATAGTGAAGTGGAAGTGAAAATACAACACTTCCAACTCATTTCTAAGGGTTTGTTCCGACCAGAAAATGTGACTTGAGTAAGACAAATATTGATGTTAAACTGTTCTTGAGAAAAATTAACTTTCAATTGGTCTTTGATGAGAGAATGGGAATGATGGGATAGTGACACGAGTCTATAAAAAAGAAGTGTTTACAATCCACCCCTACATCCTCAGTTGAAAACCTAGAAGATTCCATTGAACATGAACTCAGAGCAATGATGAGTAAGAATAGGTTTCCCTCTAACTTAACTCAGGTGGAAAAGGAAACTTTAGTTGAGTTGAAGAATAACTGGCAACTAAGAGTTATGAAGCCTGACAAGGGGGGGGGGGGGATTGTTTTAATGAATAATGTGATGCATGAGGCAAAAATGTTGGAACACTTATACGATGAGAACAAATATTCCCAAGTCTCTATTAAAGAAATTAACATAGCCTACAAAAAGATATACATGGCTTTGTATGACTTATTATTGGAAGGTTTTATAGAAAGGAAGCTGTTTGAATTTTTGCACAATCCATGCCCACGAGTTCCTTCTACATTTGGAATACCGAAAACCCATAAAAATGTTCATGACCAGTCCCTAAGCCTAATTGTGGCTGCAGAGGGATCTGTTACATCCCCTTTGGCAAGGTACTTGGATGTAAAGCTTAAGCATTTGGTAATGACAAATGAGATGTTAAAGGACTTGTAGGATTTTATAAGGAGTATTAAGCAAGAAATGTTTAGAGAGGATTTAATTTTTATCACTGTAGACATTGTGGATTTATTTGGTTCAATACCTCATGCAATTGGCATTGAATGGTTTAAGGAATACCTAAGAAAAGACACACATTTAAACCCTGATGAAACTTATATTTGTATGCAATTGATGGAATTTGTTTTTGAAGAATAATTATATTTTCTTTCCAGGAGAATTTTTTCAGAAGACCAGTGGAGTGGCAATGGGGGCAAGATGTGCCCCTATGTATGCCAACCTGATACTAATGGTGTGGGAGAAGAAGTTTGTTTTGAATAGTATATACAAGGATAGTTGGGTATTTTACAAATGTTTTTTAAATGATATTTCTATTTTTTGGAAAGGAACATTTCAAACATTCATGGAATTTTATCAGTACATTTCCGAATCTACTGAATTTTTAAGGTTTACGTGTAATATTGGCCACAAAGAAATTGCATACTTAGATGTCACTATTTATAAGGAAAGCAATACATTTAATTCAAGGGTGTACAGGAAGAAGACATATTCCAATTCTATTCTACATTATGCTAATGCCCATCATTTCCATCAGAAGAAAGACATTATAAAAGGGAAATTTGTAAGAATTAGTAGAATGACTTTGAAAGATGAAGAATTTAGAAAGGAATGTGAGGTGTTACATGTGATGTTTTGTGAACATGGATACCCAGAAACTTTAATTACCCAAGTGAAACAAGAAGTGGCTAGTGAGAGGACAGGCAAATATGCCCCAATCTTGGGAATTCCCAAAAGTAGCCCTGTAGGTGACCATTCAGGTGTGAAAGAAAATAAGAATGAGGGGAATTTTGGTTCAGCTTTCATCACTGATTTTAGTGGGGATGCCAATGCTGTATGTATAACCATTGAAAGGGAATGGACTAGGTTCAGTAGAATTAGTGACCTTAAATTAGATTTTAAAACCCCTTTCACATGTGTCTATACTAAGGGAACAAGTATTAAAAATGTTTTGGAGGGATATTGTGACTGTAAGGGGGGTGGAACTAGAAACAAGAAAGGGACATTCAAATGGGGGAGATGTGCCCAATGCTCTTTCATTATGAATGCTGAATTAGTCCACCTGGATTACAGAAATAGAACCCTAATGGGAAGGAGCTACAATAATTGTAAGACCAGCGGGGTTGTATATCTTGCCTTATGGGAATGCAAGGCTTTCTATGTAGAAAAAAACGAGAAGAAGCTGAAAAGGAGAGTATATGAACATTTGAATGCCATAAGTAACAGAAATGTTAGCAATGCACTATATAGGCACAGTACAGAATGTGGAAAAGAAAGTTTAGTTTTTTCGTACTTGAGGAGATCCTAAGGGATATGAGGGGTGGCATGTGGGAGACCAGAACTGAATACAGGGGACTTTACTGGCAGATTTTCTTAGAAGCCAATAGTTTCCCTGGACTAAATGATGGCATGTCTCTGGCCCCAGTTTTAAAGCTGAGAGTGGCAAGATTATAAAATGTGGAACTTTATTTTGTAGAGTCCCTGAATAATAAGAATCTGTAACAGTTTTAGAAGTCCAGGGGTTGTGAATAGTACAGCTAACAGAGGGCACTTAAAGTGTTGGCATTTTACAAACTTATATATCAACCATTTTTATGATTTTATTACCCTTATGGAGAGATGCTGTTTTTAACAATTATTGATGCAAGCAGTAAGAGGATTCACATTACATTATGAATTGTATTAAAAATAATTTTTAATGTATAGAATTGTTGTTTTAAATTAAGTTATTTATGTTAGTGGCGGTGAAAAGGATTGTGGGTAAAGTCTATGAAATGGTAATTTTAGGGATATACTGTTTTTATTGGTGATTTTGTATTTAATTGAAGTATTTAAGGCATTATTTTTTTCAATTGTATCTGATGAAGTTGAGGACGAAAATGTATTTTCAAGGAGTATCACTTATGTGTGTGCTTTCTTACTGCATTAAAACTGTGTTAAGCCCATCAACTGTTTCATGTCTTCTGGAGTTCCATTGAGGTGTGGATAACTATTTTTTAAGCTGCAGTTGCACCTTTTTCTCCTTTATTGTGGTTACTATTTGTTTTTGGAATTTAAAGAGTTAATATGGCAGTTGAGACTGAATGCTTGTTCACCCCCCCAGTCTTCACGACCATTATTGCCTGTTACCAGCATTAAAAATGAGAGCTTTGAAACTCTAAAAGGTTTTTTGTCATAATTATTAATATCCATTTATTAAATATACACTTTTCAAGCATATACTTTTAAGTACATTTTATTTTATTTTCACACTATTTTATCTGTTTAATATATATGATGTTTAATAGGTGTGTATTTAAATTAGTCTAATGGATGGTGAGCAGTTTAATAATGTATTCAATTTAGGGAAGTCATTTATGTCCTCAGTGTTTAATCTGTGAATAAACTCTTGCATTAACTTGTTTTGTGGTTACCTGTAACTTTATTTTTATTCTTATTTGGTTTTGGTGTGAGTGTTTTGTGCTGTGCCTTACTTGGTCCAGTGTGCCAGACTGAGTGACTTGGATTCTTAGTAATGACAGTACTGGACGCTAGATTAGGAAGCATGTCAATCTCAAATTAATTTGAATAAGAGTCTACTAACACCAAGTAATGTTGACCATTCCATTTGAAAATGTCTGTAAACACTGTCGACCAAGGTAGTTCAGGAATCTGGTTAAGCTGAAGTGGGTCCTTCTGTTGATGTGGCTTAGTACTATTACATACAGAACAAGAGGAAAATACTCTGTCAATATCCTTTGAGATAGAAGGCCAAAATACTAGTCCTCTCACACTTCTTTTGGTCGAATCAGTTCCTGGGTGGTCACAAAGAAAGATGGTAATATACTCTTGTAAGACTTTTGGAACAATCACTTTTGGACTTTTCATGATGATACCACTATCAAAGAAAATGTCATCTCTGTAAGGAAAAAATAGTTGCAGGTCATGAGGTAAACATGATTGTTTTGATGGCCATCGTCGACTGATAAAGTGGTTGAGCTTCTGAAGAATTGGATCTGAGGCTGTGTGACTTCTAAGTTCATCAAGACATGTGGAAGAAAAATTTCTCACTTCCATGACTTCAAAATCAAGTTTCTCATTTTCATGCTATTTGGTGGTATTTCTGGGTGATCTGGATGAAGTATCAGCAAGATAAAGAATTTTCCCTTTTGTGTGGACAAGGTTGAAATTATACTTTTGCAATTTCAGCAGCATGCGTTGCAATCTGTCAGGAGCTGTATGCATAGGCTTTCTCAAAATAGTGACTACAGTTTGATCTGTTTCAATTTGAATTGGGCAGCCATAAATATAATCATGGAACTTCAAACATGTGAACATAATTGCCAAGAGCTCTTTCTCTATCTGAGTATCCTGCACCTCACTTTGAGTTAGAGTTCTGGATGCATAGGCTACTGGTCTACCCTCTTGAAGAATGACTGTACCAAGACCATATTTCAAAGCATCACTTGAAAAAGTTACTGGTTTGTGAACATCTTAGTGTCTGAGACTTGGTGGACTGGCAATTCTCTGTTTCAGGACATCAGATGCTCCTTGGTGTTGTTCTAACTAGGACCAGGATATATCTTTGCATGTCAACTCTCTGAGCGGTGCTGAAAGTTGGCTCAAGTCTGGAATGATCTTGCCTAGATAGTTAACCATGCCAAAAAAATGTTGTAGGGCTTAAACATTGTCTGGAACTAGCATCTCAAGAATTGCTGTTTGCTTGGAAGGATCTGGTCATAAGCCTAAATTGGTAAACAAATGACCAAGATAAGTAACTTCTCATAGCCTGAATTTGCACTTCTGAGGATTCAGCTTAAGATGAGATTCACATGCTCTTTACAGAACTTTCTTGAGGTTTCTGACATGTTCAGCTTCACCATTACCTCTTACTAGAATATCATCTACTATAATAGCACTCAGATATCCAGAGCAAATTTGTTCCATCGCATGCTGAAATACTTCACTGGTAGAATTTATCCCAAATGGCATTCTCAAAAATCTGTACCTGCCAAAAGGGGTACTGAAAGTGGTTAGCAATGAAGATTTTCAGTCAAGCAAAAATTGTCAAAATTAACTCTTTGCATCCAAAACAGAAAAAACAATGTAATTTGTCATAAGAACAGCGACTTCTTTGACTGTATGCATTGGATGATGAGGTCTTTTCAGCACTTTGTTTAAATCTCTTGGATCAATACATATTCTGATATCATCTGAGATTTTTTTAAGAGCTACCACCATGGAAGATACCCATTCACTTGGTTCATCAGCTGGAAAAATCACATCTTGCTGCACCATTTCATCTAACTCAGCTTTGACTCTGTTCGGCATCGCTATTGGAACTTTCTGGGCTGGTCTGACAACTGGACTGATATCTGAGTCTAACTTCATGGAGTACACAACTGGGTCTTTGCCTAGTTTCTCTTTGAAAAGATAAGCATAGTTAAAGAAAATAGACTGGATGAAAATAGAACAGTGGTCTTTCAAGCTTACATGGTGTACTTCCTTATTAAATTAAAATAGTCTCATTTTCAAACTGTCTCTGAGGTCTAATAATGACTGTACATGCCTTTTAACTATGTAAAATTGCAAGACATAGCTGTTCCCAGTAGAATAACATGAAAGCACTACTGAACCTTTAATTTGAAATGTTTCAGCACCATAAGCAACAAGCTTCACACACTTTGCCAAATCAAGCTTCTCACCAGCACATACTCTAGTTCATACTCTAGACAACATTACTCATGAAACCATAATCCTGGGTGACATGAACATAAACTGGGCCACAATCCAATCTCCCACTAACTCACTCAATATTAACTTATATAACTTTATACAACTAATCAGTTCCACTACCAGGCCTTCCAAGAACTCCATCACTGAAACTACAATAGACTGGATTCTAGTATCCCATCCTCACTATATCGCTGATAATGGTATTTTCCCCCACTAGCAGACCATTTCCCCACTTTTGCCCACCGTCTCCCCTCTTCTATACAGCTAACTCACACCTATATTTCCACTCATTGCCTAAAGAACTTTAATGCTGAAACCTTTTCAAATGTACTAAAAAGCACAAACTGGAACCCATTAAAAACTCTTTCTCTAGATAATGCTCTATCCTACTTTAACTCTACTTTCACAAACCTGCTCAACTCCTTTGCCCCTCTAAAAACAAAATGTATAAAAAGTAACCCTGTACTCTGGTTAACCAAAAACACCTTAGCTACTATGTGACTCCGTGACAAAGCCTGGACACGTTACCATAAAAAGAAAATCACTATCATCCTAAACAAATATAAAACACCACGGAATAAAGTCAGAAAACATATTACCTTAGACCGCAAAGCCTATTTCTCCACTCTCCAAAACTAACCACACCACCAATCCCAAACTATTTTGGAAAGGAATCTCACCTCTCCTCAACCCAGGAAAAAAAGAAAACCCTTGCCCCAACCCTGATGCCTCTGATGTGGAGCTGGCCACCCAATTTAACTCTTTCCTCATAGAGTCCATAAGCAAGCTAACATCATCCTTCACCAACACCTCTACAACCTCTCCTCAGCATGCTCCCATCCCTTCCTCCCCTAGCATCCCTTGCCCCCACATTCCACCTTTCCCTATCAATTCCATCTCTATATCTACCATAAAAAACTTCTCCTAAAATTAAAACTTGGTTCCAATGTCCCTGATGAAATTCCCCCCTGCTTCCTAAAAGTAGCCGCAAAAGCCATTGCTCTCCCTATCAGCATACTAATTAATTGGTGTTTCTCAGAAAGCCATGTCCCCAAGCTCTGGAAGAAAGCTTTTATTATTCCTCTCCATAAAGGTGGCAATAATAATGACATCCCAAACTTTCGGCCTATCACCATCCTATCCCCTATTTCTAAGCTACTTGAAAAGTGTGTACACCAACAACTCTTACCCTACCTCATCAATAATCAGCTTCTTAACCCCACACAACGTGGCTTTAGACAAGGTCATAGTACCTCCACTGCCCTCCTCTCCTTCCTAGAAACAATCAACAAAGCCCACGACTCCAGCCACTTCATATCCACTCTTTTCCTTGACCTCTCTAAGGCATTTGACACTATTCCCCACAACCTCCCTCTTACCAAACTCTCTAAACTTAACCTATCCTCTTCCTCTACTCAGTGGTTCTCAAGCTATCTCACAAACAGGCAACAAGCAGCTAAATGGAAAAAAGCTAGCTAACCCTTCCTTAATACATCCACAGGTGTCCCCCAAGGTTCCATTCTAGGCCCCTACTATTCAATATATTCATAAATGATTTCTTCCAAGCCATTCCTAACTCCAGTCTCATCCAATATGCCAATGATTCTACTATAATCTGTTCCTCCCCTTCCATCACAACTCTTAACAATCTAACACAAGCCACCATCTCTTCCACTGAACAGTGGATGCTCGACAACCGTCTAGCCCTTAATGCAATCAAAACAAAACTTATGTTATTCAATGCATCCAAAACCTCTTCCCTAGACAAACAATCCTTCATAATTACCAGCAATAATAATACTCCCTAGAACTAGTCTCTGACACAAAATTACTTGGAATTATCATTGACAATCAACTAAAATTTGATAAGCATCTACAAGCAAATATCAAAAAACCCATAAATAATTAGGTATGCTTTACTGCCACAGTCACGTTATCTCTCCCACCACCAGAATTACATTAGCTAATACATACTTCATCCCATCCCTTTTATATGGTGCATCTATCCTAACCAGCCTACAATTTTCCCTCAAAACAAAACTCTCATCTTCTTATAACAAAATATCCAAATTTGCAGCAGGTCATAGAGCCTCTTCTCACCACTATAATTCCCTTCACCAACTAAGTTGGCTAGAATTACCAGACTTCCTCACATATACCCAGCTCATCCAAGCACACAAACTCATTCATAACCCATCTCTCTGCCCCTCCCTAGCAAATACCTTTGAAATGCATAAACCAGATAGTGTCCTAAGACTAAGTCCCAAAACCTAATTAAATTGCATAAACCAACAAATCCTGCTGGGAATCAATTGATGTCCTCTCTTGCACACCTCTGGAACTCTCTCCCTTCTCCCTGGTTGATATTACATTATCAAAATTCCAAAAGGTCGAACACCAGATGTTCGATCTTGGAAGATCGAAATGTAAAAACATTGAAACATCAAAACAGCAATTTTTTTCCCAGGGATAAAATTTGCTGTTCCGAAAAACACACACACAACACAAGCGCACCAAAAACTTTATAAACCTACACTAAACCTTACATAAACAACTACCTATGCACTAACCTTAACCCAAACCCTAACCCTAAGCTCCGTCACTATCACACACTTTCCTTACCCGCACCCTAACCCTAAAGTCCGTCACTATCGCACGCTTAACTTTACCCACACCCTCACCCTAAAGTCCTTCACTATCGCACACTTACCTTACCTGCGACCTAACCCTAAAGTCCGTCACTATTGCACACTTACCTTACCCGCACCCTAACCCTAAAGTCCGTCACTATCGCACACTTACCTTACCTGCGCCCTAACCCTAAAGTCCATCACTATCGCACACTTACCTTACTCACACCCTAACCCTAAAATCCTTCACTATCACACACTTACCTTACCCACACCCTAACCCTAAAGTCCGTCACTATCGCACACTTACCTTAACCGCACCCTAACCCTAAAGTCCGTCACTATCACACACTTATCTTACCTGCACCCTAAACCAAAAGTCTGTCACTATCGTACACTTACCTTACCCTTACCCTTACCCCAACGTCCATCACAATCACACACTTACCTTACCTGCACCCTATCCCCAACGTCCATCACAATCACACACTTACCTTAACCTGTTCCATAACCTTCACACCACAGTCGAGAAAATGTCAAAGCCGTGGAAACATCCAACCAAATTCTTTCCCTGGGAAAGAATTTGGACTTCCACGGCTTCGACATTTTCACCTTTCGAACTTCCAGGTTCAAACTTCTTGTGTTCAACCTTCTGGAAGTTCGATTAGGTAATAGGAACCATCCCTTTTCCCATCTGCACCACCAACAGTCTCTCCTTGTTTAAAACCTCACTGCACTCCCACCTTACTTCACAATGGAAATGCTCTTGCTCTCATCCAACATAATTCTGCAACACTTTCTTCCTAACTTTCCAAACTTTGTTGCCTGACACTACCTCCTAACGTTTTACATCCCTTGGGATGTATTCGACCAATGACTAAAAATTACCTCATTGTAATTCCCTAAAAAAAAAATAATAATAATAAAACTACTACTTACTGAATTAACCTGATCTTATTTTCCTAATGAAAATCTTTTTTTTTTATTTCTGTATTATGTAACATCTATTTGAATTGTGCAATATGGGTTTATACTATACAAAATATGTATGTAACATTTAATTCAAATGTATATTATGCATTTGTGCTCTTTCTGTACTATGCATTTGTATTTCTCTGGAACTTTTCTCCCCAGGACTCCATTGAAAATGGGCTCCTTGAAGCTCAATGGACTATCCTGGAAAACAAACTGCAAATAAATAAATAAATAAATGTTTCTACTGGCATAACATTACACTTTAAACCTGTGTGAATTTTGAGCTCTATGGGATCTTCCATTTATCAGAACAGTGCACAATACATCATTCTTTCATATAAATCTACTGCATTAACTGTTTCATTAAGCACAGACACACCATCAACATAGAAAGTAGGGTCACAGCTTTCTAATTGATCAACTTGTCTCTTTGAATGTTCTCTTTTAATAAAATAATGGACCGCTTTTGATTTACAAAATCTTTGAAAATGATTCCACTTTTCACATCTGTTGCACTGCTGACCAAAAGTTAAGCACTTTTCTCTTTTAGACACATGACTGCCACCACAATTATGACAGCTGGCTATGAGGCTAGGTGAGGGAACATGCTTTGAGTTTGCTGACTCACCCTTGTGCTTCACTGAGACTGTGTGTGCTCTGGAATTTGCTAGAAAGCTACGAGGGTTACCAGGGAGTGTTACAGGACCTGCAACAGCCCCCATGTGCTTGGGCCTGTTTCTTTTAACCACGTGCTGCATACTATCAACATTAGCACTAGAAGATACTGTGTTCTCTTCCATCCTAATGGCATACACTTCACAATCCCTCATCAGTCTGGCCACTAGCCACATGCAGGGTCATAAATAGCTAGCTCAGAAAACAAAAATACAATGAAGAAAATATGTTCTTTGAGTTGTAATGTTCCTTTAAAAGGGAAGTTTTGTACCAATGAGATGTAATAACTTTGGAGTCTAATACAAAAAGTGGATCTGGTGTGTATGTGTGTGTGTGGGGGGGTAGATGGTGAACAAAGGGATATTTCTTCTATGAAAAAAATGACTTTCACACAGTTAAGTTTCAAGATAAAGTAGATTTTCTTATTGTCTACCATGAGCAGTTTGTCTGGATATGATCATCAGAATTTATATCCTGACCAGAAACCATATTCTTTTGCTTAATAAGTGTTGAGAGAATTATATGGTACATATCTGACATGACCTTTGTAGTTCCTGCTTGTGAACATTTTGCTAAAAGCAAACCATTATGTTCTATATAATTTTACAGTCCAAGATAACTTATTTATGTGGCATAGGAATTGTTAGTCTTTTATGGTGGCCTCTTATCTTACTAGAATTGTTAAAACTCATTGACCCACTGCTTGATATGGTCTGCATAGCAAATACATTTCTTACAACCTCGTCTTGAGCTACTCTTGCTAATGCATATTTCCTTCTGTCTCTGCTTTATGTCTTGTCTGGCCTTAAAATATACAGACCTCCCTAAAATCAAAACTTGAACAATGCTATAAAAAATGGCAAGGTTTGCAGACGATCAACCCTAAAAATCCATTTTGTTGTTAACCATTACAAACTAAACCATCCCTTTTCTGGAAAACAATTGTTGGAAAGTGTTAAGCCAAAAATAAAAAAAAAAACATAGCGCATAATTTACTCTCCAACTGTGTAGCTAAAACCTGTGTATCACCAAATGTCCCAGTTACAGCTACAGGGAATGCCTTCCTGGAGTCTCACCATTATCCAAGGAAAGAACAGGATGAGGTGGCAACTCGATGACAATTAGATCAATACCTAGCAGTCATTTGTTCAATCACTCTTTAAAGGAGTTCCTCACTATATCTTGGCTCCGCAATTGTTTTACACCAGTTTGAATTATTTTTTCTTTCTTTGATTCCACTATGTTCTTATTTCACTCACCTTTCCTTTCTTCACTTTACTAAATCTGCTTTCTTCCTCTTACTACAACTTTCTTATTCCCTAATATTTACATCTTGTTATCCCTGCTGGACCCTATTCCTGTTTACATGTGCTTAATACATGTCTTTGAGTGAATGAGATTTTTGGTAGAGTAAGCAAAACTGGAAGGATGACTACTAGTAAACACTGATTGCATGTCGTACTATTTTTTTCATTGGATATTGGGAATACTCCCAGTGTCTGTAGTAGTACTGGGGCATCAGGGGATGCATAGGTCCATGTAATGTTCAATGTTTTATGATTGTGGACCTCAGTGCATGTATTTTGAAGTCATAAAAGTCACTGTATGGAAAATGAAAATTAAAAATTAAGCTAGCTAAATTGGTAGTAGTTAAGATGGCCACACATCCTCACAACCCCCCTTGTGAGGTCAATTTGACTGATAAATGTTGTTGTTAGAAAAGACAATTCTCCTATCAGTGATGTGGCTTTTGAGGCATGTTTTTGTGATGGCTACAAAATCTGCTTGACATTATTCATGCTAGATGTGGAGAATAAGCTGATGACCTTCAAATTGAGTACCTTGAAATAGCAGTCAACTGCACTGGCTGTCTCAATCCTTATAAATAGGTCAATTCAGGTTTCCCACAATCCCAAACTCTGGAAAAAGTCACACATTATCCCTCTGCACAAAGTAGGGCATTCAATGGACATTACTAAATTTAGATCTATAGCAATCTTATCCCCTCACCAAAATACTTGAAATTGTATTCAGAAACCACTGCTAAACTATCTCATGAAGGAAGTACTCCTATCCCTCACACAACATGGCTTCAATCCTTCCCATAGTTCTGCCACTGCCCTTCTAACTTACATAGTTATTTTCAATACAGCTACAAATAATGGCAAACTAGTCACCTCCTTATTCCTAGACTTGTCTAAAGCCTTTGTCACAGTTTGTCACAGCAAACTTCTACTTCAAATGTTCTCACTAGGTCTCTTTCAGCCCACCCTTTTGTGGTGCAAAAACTACTTGTCCAGTAGGTATCAGCAAATAAAATGGCATTCTAAACTCTCTCCTTACCTCCCAGTCACCACCAGTGTACCAGAATGCTCTATCCTTGGTCCCCTCCTCTTTAGCATTCTCACCAGCTCCCTCCACACATCCACACAAAAGGCTTTCCTAATACAGTACAAAGATAACTCCACACTCATTTGCACATCTGACAAAATGGCACACCTCCAAAAAATTACTACAGGAAGCTTTAACAGCCACTGAAGCATGGCTTTGTAACTCACAACTCAGGCTCAACCCACCTCCCCCACCAAAAAAACTACCCCCCCCCCCCAAATCCCTCTCTCATGAAAACACAAAATTTTAAATCCTCCCTCTTGATACTCCACCCATTAAAGTCATTTCTGATAGCAAATTATTAGGAATAATAGTGAAAAATAATCTTAAATTTGATCAGCATATACAAAATTGCATAAGAAAAAATCATCAAGAACTAGGAATGCTTCACAGAGATAAAAACTTTCTCACCAGTGCAGCTAAATCCAGAATTGCCACTATTTACCTCTTCCCACAATTCATCATAGTGCTCCCATCCTTATTAAACTCTAGGCATCACAAAAATCAAAACTCGAACAATACTATAACAAAGCTACTAAATTTGCAGCAAATGCTCCTTTAAAAACCCAACAATGTATAGCACTAAAAAGCCTAAATTAGTTAGAACTACCCTAGCAACTAGCATATACAGCTTATTACCACCTATAGAATTAACCAGCATCCACCCACTGTTCAGCACTAAATACTATTCCACCCAGCTATACCTGGAGTTTAGTAAGGACTGGAGTGCCATAATGACCAAAATACCCCTGTCTGCCAACAAACCTATGAAATCTGCTGGGCATTGTCTATACTAGTATCATGTTGCTATGGCCTGGATCTCCTTACCTGTATCCATCAAGTCGATATTCTCCCTCCCATCTTTTAAAACCATTCCGAAAGATTTCTTAACCAAAATCTGCACTGCTCTTGCTCAACACCAGAATAAACTATATCCCTAAATGTGAACAAGTACCTATACATTTCTTACACCTCCTTTCTCTCCCTTCTTCATTCACTTCCATAACTTCTCTTCAGCAGCTTTCTTTCCAAATATACCATAAGCCTGCTTTTCCTCTCACTTCATGTTGCAATTCTTGTTTGCATTATATTAACTTACCTTTAAGTTGTATATAAACTGGATAAAATTTCTCTAAATATTAAATCATTGTCATATAACTTGTATTTATTCTTAATGGATGTTTTCATATTATGTCTAATTTGGTATAATTATTTAAACTGTAGATGTTTTTGTATTATCTTTGAAGATTGTAAAATTACTGTTCTTAAAATGTTTTGTTATAATCTGGAGCTTTTCTATGAAGGTCTCAGATGAAAATGGGCTGTTACCCAGTTGGACTTTCCTGGTAATCAAATGTCAATAAATCAATAAATGCGTAGATATATGCATACATGAATAAATAAATAAATAATTAAATAAAAAAATATATTGTGAAAGTGTAGACAATGAACTCAACTATTTTTGAGACCAAGTATATTTACCAAAATGTTGACAACGGGTTGTTTAATGTGGTATTCAGAATATCACATCCAGGATTCCAGGATTCAGGTGAATATTGTCACATGATAAAAAACGTTTTTGACAAAGTTTTTCCAACCATGATGAATATTACTAGGCAAGCCAGGCACATTTTCCTTTGCCTGAAGCTGGGAAAGAAACCAGCAAATCTACATGTATCTATTATCAATGGTTCATATGTTTTATGATCAGCAAATGAACCCTGTAAAAAAGCAAAACAAAACAGGAAAAAAACTACCAAACATAAGACCAAAGAATTAGAGATAATAACCTGAATTATCCAGGATGCATGACTGGAGAAAGCAGAGATCCAATAGATATTTATTATTCGTGTTAACCAGACAACTATGTAATCATCCCTTTGTAGGTTCTGCTGCAGTCTTCTCAGAATCAATGTATTGCATGAGTAGCAAATTTATGGACCAGTCTTTTGTTGAACAACTCTGCTTTATAATGGGCATAGAAAGTATTAAATAAAGTACACTAGAAAAATTCATAAAACTGGATAGGAAGTGTCTGCATTAACTATGACAAGCAGCAAAGCTCACTTTGGTATGTACAAATTTAGAGTGCTAACTCTCTTAAATAGATGACTGTTTTAAGTAAAATACCAATTCACAATAACAAGTGATTGATTAATTATACCCCGGGATTCATGAAGCTTGCGCCAGGCACAGGCATAGAGTAGGCGGTATAACACCAAACATGGCCGCTGAGCAATTCAGGTATGATCCAATTCCACGTGCACTACCGGCATATGCCAGATCTGTGCAGCCTTCAGCTTAGGTATGCTAATCACCCCATGCGCAGTGCCGCACCATGCAAATGAAGGTACATAGCGATTCATGAAGTGGTGCAGGTGTAGCGTAAGCCCACAGAAATGTAAACCAAAAAACACAGTTTACATTTTTCCAAACAGAACATCGGAGCTATGAAAGTGGACCAGACTCATGTATTACAAAGTTAACATATGCCAATGGCTAAATATACAGCCAATGGCATAAGAAAAGATGCACAACACCTAAAAAACAACATTTAATGTCATGTCCACAGTAACGCAAAGTACAACCGCAAGGCATGTGTGCGCAAACAGGAACACAAAGAAAATATATACAAATGTCATAAAATCACAATGTAACACAAATCATGATTTCACCATAATACTCAATGGTATGCATGGTACACCACAACCAAGCTGCAAGGGTTGCTAAGGCTCTGTGACAGTGTTAGGCGTGGTAACTAGGAATTAGTAGTCAATGCCATGCAAATGAGGCAGGTAATAGTGAATTGCAAACATCCCATCGGACTAAGGATGTACCATACTGCCCAGCGCTACAACACCGAGGAGTGGCTTAGAGGTATACATGGCATCAGCAGTGGGTTGTGCCACCGTAGCTGTAAGCACATTGGAGTAATGCAAATCTGGCCTGGCCATTGCTAAGCAAAGCCGCAGGACAGGGGTGGGAGGTAAGTATAACATTGTTTAGCTGAGAGTGCATATGGTGCCCGAAAGCTCATGTGTACGGGGAGGAAAACATGCCCAAAACCTGGTACGTGGATGCACGCGCCACGCACCATAGCTCAAACAGGAAGGTCAGGGGAAGAAAATAAGGAAATGCTGCAGTAGGGTAATTGGAGTACAACTGAGCAATTAACACCTATTAATTCACAGCGGGCAATCGACGGCAGCTGACAAGTCTGCTTGCAGAAACCTGCAAAACAGGATAGGGGAGGTGTCGGATTGCAAAGAAAAGAGAACTGTCATAGCAGAGCAAAGCAAACCTGCAGTAGACCAGCCATAGAATACATTACTCAAGATAAGCCAGGTTTAGGAAAGTACAAATGAAAGCAGGCTGCTGGATGCATGCCAGAAAATGGGAGGTGAAACATGAAGAAATGTAAAGGAAAGGGCAAGAGGTAATCCACGGCAGCCAAATGTAATTCAACACCAAAGGCACCACAATAGTAGTTCCTATCGTAAAACACATAAGATACCCCGTAGCTACGATCTTACATACACACCCTACAACATCATCGGTGTTCACAGCACAATAGTATAAAGTGTGAAAGCACCCCACACACACCTGTGTATTCCCAAACACTGCAACATAGGTGTAAACATACGGGGAACTTTTAGCAATGTACATGTTGGGACCTGCCATAGCTGTGATTCATCACCATGTGTTAGAGACTGATGGTGTTGTGGAGGATGATGCTGACAACCACCGCAGGCCCCGGAGGAGGAGAAGAGTGTTCATACCAAGGGTAACCTACCAGGGGCTACATGATCTGGAGATAGTAGAGTGTTACAGGGTGGACAGGGACATCTTACAGCAAATAGTTGAGCTGTGCTGGCCACGCCTGAAATCCAGAAACAACAGAGGGGAACCCATCCCAGTGGACACGAAGGTATGTGTAAGCTTGCGAATACTAGCCACAGGTACCTTTCAAAGGCCAACTGGAGATATAATGGGGATCTCACAGGCATCAGCATTCAGGGTACTACACCAGTTCCTGGATGCCATGTTACCACATGCCAGTGAGCATATATACTTCCCCCGAACTCAGGAGGAGTTGGCCAGCAATATACGTCTCTTCCACCATGTGGCACACTACCCAGAGGTACTGCGTGTGATAGACTGCATGCACATACATATCAAGTCACCACCTGGTGAGCATGGTAGGCGCTACATAAACCGCAAGGGGTACCACTCCATCAACTGCTAGGTCGTGTGCAATGCCTAGGGCATTATCATGGATGTGTGTGCTGGCAGCCCTGGAAGCTACCATGACTCCCACATCTGGCATGCCTCACAGCTGTATCAGGTATTTGTCAGGGGGGACACCCCACATGGCCACCTTGTGGGGGATGCTGGCTATGCACTGGAGCCGTGGATGATGACTCCCATCAGAAATGCACACACACCCATGCAAGAATGCCATAATGAGACACACGCACAAACCTGAATCACCATAGAGCGTGTGTTCGGGATGCTAAAATCATGGTTCCATTGCTTGGACATATCTGGTGGAGCCTTGCACTACTCTCCAGGCACGTGTGCCCACATCCTCATAGTATGTTCCATGATACATAATATGATCCTGTGGAAATAGCTGCAGCAGGGACAAAATGGTGAAGGCCCTCACAGCCCACCGCAATTGCCAAGGCCATCACAGGCACAGAGAGATTCAGACCACGAACACCCTGTGCCAGCCCCAGTAGGCAGACGAAGGCATGCCCAATATGCCTATGCCTTGGCAAAGAGGGAATGTATAGCACATACTCTGATAGTGTAGGCTCCTACGGACTGATACACCTCTTCACCTGCACACACAGTAAAATGGTTAGCACACACACACGACCACCTGTAAATTGTAATGCATAGGTGGCCTACTGTGTGAATCCTACATAGGCAGCCCTCAACCATTGTACACACAACAGCTATTGGAACAAGGAATGTCAACACCTGAACAGCACACGCACCTATCAGCATATGTTAGTACTGTGCGTATAGGTTCCTAGGTACATTGGTAGGTACACGCCAGATTGTCAGAGTCCATTCATCAATCGAGGCAAACAGTGTCTGCTGTTGCCACCACATCGATTAACCAACTGTCACTCAGTGGAGCAGAGCCAATTGTGGGATCCATGTGTGTAATCACTGTTCCCCACACACTCTGCATGGATTCCCTGGTGCGTTAATGAAGGGCTCCATATAATGTAATCATCGATGTAGTGGCAAAGCATGGGGTATACCCATGACAGGTATCTGTCACCCCAGCATGCTCCACCTACGGTTGTGTGAAGATGTAGCACATTATAGTGTGTAGCTCACTGTGACATACATACCCAATGCTGGAGCACATCCATTAAACATCACTTGGACATACCATTAATAGGTCTCATCCATATGTAAACTGAGTTACTCATTTGAAAGCAGTATGGAGTAACAGCCATAGTACAGTCCACATACAAAATGCCATAACACGTGTACAAATCCCAGATGCCCAAGTGGTAAATGCAGTGACTGTCGTGCATGTTCCCGGTCCCATGTCCTGCAAGGGATGTAACGTAATCTCAAACACACGAATAATGCATGTTGGATGCAGGTTATCAGATCATGTTTAGCACATGTTAGTGGGAATATGCGTTGCCCAGTGCTGGTAAGCGTCGTTTAAATATGACTATACGGATATGCGCAAAACAGGGCTAAGCTTCTCTGAATATCGTGCAGATCACAGTCAGTGATGTCCAGAGCAGGTGAAACCAGCATCATTCACCCCTGTACTAATAGATCCTGCTCTGAAGGGTAAAATGACCACTGCCAGGAGTAGAACATGCAATCATGTACACAATCACCTAACACTAAGCTACCCAAGATGTACCAACGGCAGGTGTGTAATGTGACAGGTTCAAACACAAACGTGCGGAGTCCAGGTAACAGTATGCACCGACATGTACACAATGAAAGGTGTATTCTGCCTGTCACTCTCTCTGTCATACATATATATATATATATATATATATATATATATATATATATATATAATAGAAATAGAAAGGGTGATAGAGAGATATATGTTGATATATACGGATTCACCTATATCTGCAAATATGTAGAGAGGTCAATGACATGTACACAACCATGGAGGTACAAATAAATAGGATACTGCTAACTATGGAATGTGTCACATACCGGCATGCATAATCACGAGGCTGAAAGACCAAAAGAACACAGTACCGGAACACTAGAACTGAGTGTAATATTGTCACGATATTAAGGGACATTTAGTTATTGCTGCTGGTGTTGCGGTCAACGTAGGTACTGTGTTCAACTGTGTTTGTGATTGCCGTAGTCTGTGTATGTGTGTGTTGAAGGTGATGTGTGCATTTATGTGGGACTGTAATGTGTGTGTTTGTGTGTGTGTGTGTGTGTGTGTGTGTGTGTGTGTGTGTGTGTGTGTGTGTGTGTGTGTGTGTGTGTGTGTGTGTGTGTGTTTGCATTGTGTGTCTGTTAGTGCTAACTCTGAGGTAGATCATTATGGTAGGTGTGGTTATAGCTGGCCGTAGGCATATGGTTACCACCTCTCCCACTTTAAGAGGGACAGCCCCCCCCTGGGCAGTTGTGTCCTGACAAAAAATATTAAAAAGGGCAAGTGTCCGAGATTGTAGGACATAATTATGTCCCATATATTATGTAATAGTTGCATTAAATAGTTATGCCTGTATCTAAAAACATAAATGTTACATGAAACATGATAAGTAGCTAAAGTGCTACAAGAATAAGTATGTATTCAGGATAAAAGTATGTGCTATCCTGTGTACTGACCATGGGTATGTGTCGGCCTGTAAACACCGATGTGTGTCCTGCAAATGTCCCACTATGGCCATTTGAAAAGGTGGCAACCCATGTCAAAGAGGTTCAGTCACCAACACAACTGCAATGAGTGCAAATATCTGTGACAGAAATACACAGGACAGCTGTCATTTAGTAACATTCCTTTACATATCGCTGTATTTCCGGCGGTATGGAAGTATCAACCTCACCTGCATACTATATAGAAACCAATTAACAACGGCCCAATGTATAAGCCCATAACAACCATAGTTTCAGTCTACTAACTGATAGGTCTTCAATTAGGGAAGTAGCCCACACACATATATGGAATATGTAGAAATGCAGTCCCCACAAACCTGTATATGTTACGTACACCCACCTACATCTCCCACAAATGAAACAATAGCAATACAGACTGTAATAGCATCACAAACATCCACTCACTCAATTACATCTGCAGAAGCATTAATTTACCTTGTGAGAGACACATTTGTAAAGGTGCCATGTGAAATTGTAGCTGTTGTATAATGGAACAGATGGCGATGTTACAGGTTTTGTTTGCAATAGTCCCTTATCAGATGGTTGAGATGACAGGTACACTCACATGTAGAACCACACACTCTAGCCGTCACACACAATCCACGGGGGACATGAATCCAAAATATCCATGTCTCTACAAATAGCAATTGCAATTCCACACAACAAAACACATACAGGCCGTCTCCCCGAAGGTAGGGCAAAAGGGCAACGCCCAAGTGGAGAATTCAATTATACCCCACTGTTGCCGCGTAATTGGCAAATGGAGTAGCTGCACAGCTGATGTGCATGTAACAATTTACTCAGGAACACCAATTGGCGGCAGGAAACCACATGTTACAGGTATCGATGTATATAAGGATGACTTGCCAGACATTCAAACCGTATGCTCATACCATAGAACCGTTTAAACAGTAAAAGTGTAAGAGAGATATTTACGAAAGTTCGGAATGCTAACAAGGTATGCAGAACACTCAATATGTTAGTGTATGTATAGCCTGTTTTGTATTAACTAAAAGTGTCCGCAATGTATAAAGTGGGAAAATGTATTATGTAGTGATATCTTGCTGAGCATAGTAACGCTTGTAGAAATTGTGTGTCCTGCTGTGGGCCACAAGGTAAACATCACAGACACCACAAGGGATGCTACATAAGGGCTTTAAACAGAATAATTCCACACCACCCGCAGTCAGTGGTAGGGTATGACCAACAAGTACGTGCCATAGCAGGGGATAGTATATGTTGACATACTGTCACAGTAGGCATGTGTATGGGCATATAATTACAATAACATGCCTAAGGTGGTCCTGCTGTGCGAGTATGCTTTGCATTATGGGATAATATGTAAAATATGTGTAATGTACAGTATTGTAGGTAGATATGTCAGATAGTCTACACAGCATAACAGTTATATCATGCAAACAAAAGGTATTGTCTATTGGCATGTACAATACACAATAACAGGATACATATGGCTTGTAGTCATGGGACACTGTAACAGCATGATAGCTAATTGAAATGGAAGAGCTACTCAATTAACCATGAACAAAGGACATGTAATAGCTTCACAGGTTCATAGTGAGGTACTATGCTGTCTGACAAGTCTATGTGTAAGCCCAACTACAGTGTTTACACCAGCAGCACTTCTCTAGGGTAGTGTCCTGTCTGTGAACAGCAGAGCTATGTGTTACCTGCACCTCTGCACAGTACAGCCACTGCAGTGATCCCTGGCGTACATGTGTGTCTCCCATCCACCAAGTGAGGTATCTCATAAACAGTGCTACTGAGTGTCCCTGCATGATGTACATAGAAATCATGTTCCAAAGCATGGTGAGTGTCTGGTTTGGGAATGTAACCCTCAAGCACATCCCACTCATTGTTGTGTTTGTGCACATATCCATGAGCATGTTGCTCTCAGTGGCTTTTGCTTATGTCGCTTATGTGGAGTATATCCATGAATATTGTTGTGGACATGGGCCCTGTATGTTCAGCAGAGGTCACCCCTGAGTATGCAGTATGCAAATGTGTACAGTCATGATGTCTGTAGTTCTGCCGCATACATCAACCTTCGGACCTCAATAATCCTCATGGTGTGTTAATTTTGTGGTATGTAAAGCCGTTGCTGTTCTGTAAGGTACACCCTAAATGGGGTGTTGTACCCTTGAATGTGTGTATACGTCAGGAGTTTAGAGGTACAATGGGTGCCTTTGTTCCAGCTACAAACCCAGTACAGATAATGGTGGCCACATGGAAGGATATCCACGCCACATTGGCAATATGGTTATCAAAGGAGTGGGTGCTACATATGTGTGTACTAAGATCCCGTATAATGTCACATGTATGTAGGGGACTACCACCTATGCGATAGTCAGTGGGTGATTGGTGTAATCCAAAGGGGATGTTCATGCACCTTGTGTCATGCAGCTTGAGGCCATGTTATCAACATCAGGTATCTGTCGCAGTGGCACCCTTATGGAGGGAGTCTGTATCAGTTGGTGGATCAATCATGGCACCTTGTTTGAAGTTGTCTGGAAACCTAGTCAGGGAAAGTCCCTCTGTGCTAGCCTGTACCTCAGGAAAGCATATACCGAACATGATGGGCCCTATGACTGAGGACTGTGGTACGCCAAGTGTAACTGAAATACAGTAGGTACTACGGTATGCTACCCCCATTGTGTGGGTCCTGTCCATGAGCCACTTTGCATAACATCCTGAGATGTAGGGGTCGATGTGCAGGTGGATGTGTATGTTGTCAATACCAGAATGGAGAACGGTGCCGAAAGCCAACGAGAGGACAATGTAGGCTGTGTGGACCCCCTTACTATCATCAACTACCCTGGTAACTGTATCAAAGGTGTCCACCAGGTGTAGGAGCCATGGTCTGGCCCTAACAAGTCCAACCTGCATGGCATCAAAGGTCTGGAGCCCACCAATGTCTCTGTGAATGACTTCCATGATGATGTGCCCCATAGCCTTGCAGAACAGTCCAGTCAGGCATATAGGGCAATAGTCCCTCTGGTTCACTGTGGCACCACTTGTGTGGAGTGTGATAACTGTTTCTGTGCACCATTCAGGGGCCACAATGTCTGATACAAGGCTATTAGTGAATCTGGTGGCCAAGTGGGGAGACATGTCGTTCTGAGGTTTGTGTAAATCACAGCCTGGGATGTAGGACGGTCACATGGAGTCTGTGTTCCAGGCCTTAGAGAGTGCAGGTTGGAGCTGTGTAGTTGTGACCGCAGGGACCCCACAACATTCCTGCATGGATTATGGCCCTGTAGGGAGTGAGAGGGTGTAAAGTTAGCATTGAACCCATCCGCCAGGATGTTGCCAACATCACTTGGTTCTGTAATGTTCCTGAGTAACCGTCATATGTCAAAGCAGATGTGGGTATTGCCATTGACTACTGACATACCTCCATAATGCTTTGTGGTACACCCTGGAATGTGTCGCAGTAATGTTTATGTAGCTGGGTTTGGAGGATGTGATAAGGGATCCTGGAGCCCTACTGAGGCTGACCAGTGAGCTACCCCACCCATGGGATTGTACTCCACTTTGCAACAGCCTCCACCTTTTGTTGTACATTATGTCCATGAAACTGGACCCCCAGAGTGGAGTCCATTATCTGGTGGGTACCATCATGGCTCTGTTTGGAATAGCATGATCCATGCAGTCGTGTAAGTGCGAATGAAGTGCACTGGGGTATGTTTCAGCATTTGTATGTGCATTGTCCATCTGCACGGGTGTAATGACGTTTACTACTGCTGTCATAAGACGTCTGTAGTAGGCATTGTAGTAATCTTGTACTGTGTATGCCGTGAAGGTTGTGGTGTCGGGATGTGGATAACAAGGGTGATTAGCATATGTTCGGAAACTACCAATGAGGGGATAACCCCAGGTGTGGAACACCAGTGACATGTTGGTAATGTCCATGTCTAGGATATTGTTGGTCTTGGTGGTGGTGTGTATGGGTTGATTCAGCCGAGTGGAGGTTATGAATCCCGGACAGTGTTGACCTAATGTGTCAGTACATGAGTAGCTATCCCAGTTAAGTGTGGGGTAGTGTCACTCGCACATCAGTAGTACCTGTCTGAACCCTACTGTCCAGTACACCAAGAAATGAGGGCCGGTAACTGTGGGGTATGTTGTTGAATCCGTAGCATGTTACAATGTGTATAGCAGTTCTGGCCACAGTTAGTTGCACATGGATCACCTCTGATGCAATGTGCTAAGTAACCAGCCAGGAGGTGTGTACAACATAGTGAAATGTGGACACACCTCAGCCGTGGGTGTTCCGGTCCAGGTTACAAGACTGAAAGGTGTGGTCCGCGTATAACCTGTCAGTGCAGGTGTGCTCTGCGGAGCCTAGAGGCAGGTCCCAGTCACTGCAGAGATATTGAAGTGGTCCATTATAAGGAGTGCCTTGCCTGCGTGTGTCGGAGATGATGTCAAGCATTGAGTCACATGACCCCATGTTTTGCTTGCCTGTTCCCGTTCTGCTGGTGAATGTTATTGGAAGCTGTTCAAGACAGGCAGTATAGGAGCAGCAAGAACCTTACATGTTATCTGTACTCCCAGGGCTGACAGGTGCAGGGCATCTGTGCCAAAGCATCGTGTTTTGTTGACCATGTCATTCAAAGCAGACATATACTGGATGCCTGTGGAATGACAGCAGAAGCATAGGCAACTGTTGAAGTGAAACAGTCAGTCATTGTACAGTATTAGCTAGTCTGGATGAATGCAAAATGCTCCCCGGGGCTTGGCCGATACCTTCTGGACTACAAGACCGGAGAGCTATTGCATGTCCCTGCACATGTAGTCTGGGAAGTTACATCTCAGGGCAGTCACACTAACATGGAGAATGACAGTCAAATTGTACCTGGTGAGGTGTGGCATGGGTGCATAGGTTATGTTGCTGAACCAGTTACCCGACAGCTAGATGTAAGCGACTATCGCCTTGTGTAGCCTGCTGAGTGGGACATCAATGTGACCGCCTACAGAGTCACCTATGACTGGTGTGTTGGGTATGTTATAACACCCTATTGGCTGTATTTGATGGGCACACATGAGTCTGTCGGCTATACGTAATTGTTGTTGTGTTTGGTGATGGGACTGCCATTGGTGTCTACACAGAGTATGGAGAGGTTCTGCAAATGTCGTACTCATACTATGTGTGGCCTGTGTTGGTGGAGATCTTGTGAGACTATGTGATGAGTGGGGTGTGTTGCAAATGTTACACGTCCCCACATGAATGTCAGGTTCAGTCTGTGTTGATGAGAGATTACCCCCAGCATGGCTACATATGTGCATCTCCCACAGGCTGTAGTGTCATATGTTGGGAGGTGAGCATTGACTGTGTACATGAGACAATTGCTCTATTGCCACATGTTCACCATATTCATCATATAGATAGGCAATAGCACTGGTACGTGACAGTTGGACATGCCTGTATATTCAACCATGTCTCACAAGATATGTGAGTTACGTGTGTACAACAGCTGTTGTACTGTAAGCAAGCTGGAAATGTAAGGACATACAGTGTACTTGTAAGAAATGGGTGGGAATGGGTGCTATAGTAATGAGTAGCTCATGAAGTGCTCACAAGTTCTGAACAACTGCTGAGCATGAATATGCAATACAGATAGGGTGTTGGATAATATCAACCCACTGCAACCCACAAGTGGAGACGACAGTCATAATTGGAGGCACTGCACTATTACCCAGCTGAGTATGGTCTGCAAGTCTATGAAACTTTATCAACATAGATGTTAGCAGTACAAAAGTAGATGACAGTACGGATGATTTCACACTGCATAGCATACCAGTGACAGGTCACAGGACATCATCACCCATACCGTGTTCCAGCTGCACTGAGTATACTAGATGTACCTTTGTATGTCAAAGTACCAGTGGCCTGTTGACAGAATCAACAGTACAAAAGGTGTCAGAGTGACATGTGCATATCACACCAGTGGCAGCTACAGTAAAACAGGGTTAATGTTTTGTACTCCCCCCTCATTGTAGCCCATACCACACAGACAAATGGGAGGCATCTGTGTATGTAAGGATGTGAATGGCCATGACCTAGGAGCAAAAGCTGTCTCAGTGTTGTGGAAAACATACAGAATGAGCTTTGTGGGTGAGGTGTGTGACATATATGCACAATCAGACAGCTGATAATAGCATTGTCACCACTAGGTGAATAACCCTGTACCCATTAACTACCACCTAGGCAGCGGTCAACATTATGGACACTGTGTAAGGGATGGTGCTGTGCAGTTCACCTCCCTGAGTTGGTGATGTCTCCAGGCCTATTAGGCAGTCATACGAGGCACCCATGTCATGACAGGGTGCCATCCATGAGCATGGAGATTATTGGACAGGCATACTCAGCACTCGGGTGACCAATATCGGATCACATATCACCTTTAAGGGGTATTGGTCATGCGTGGATGGGCGATACCAGCCTTCACAATCCTCATCTCCACTATGCAGCATGCTGGCTACCTTGCATAAAGACATGTGCTACACTGTGATGTTGACATGCTACACATACATATCCTGATCTGAAAGACATACGTCATGGACAGCCACCTTCCTACTACAAGGATCACCACATGCTGGACAGATCCCTGTACCATACATGTTACATACTCCCGCCATACCATGCAACCCTGTCCATCAAAGCTGCACATGTCATCTCTGTCATACATGGTGAGATGACCGCATGGTAGATGTATTATTAACTGTCTAGATCAGTAATGTGGCACTGATGCACCTGGCGGTGGCAAAACGGCTGTCGGATATAGCTAGAACACCCTGCCCGTACATGCTATAGTTGATAACCATCCCTGCGAATAACGTCCGGCTAGCCATTATCCCATGTCTATCACATGTGCAACACAGGCAATCCGTGGCAGGATGCTGAACTGCTGTACAGTGCCATGTAGATGTATATGGCAAAACACATGCATGTAAAGGTTTCCGTGCATATGTGTGCATTGTCACTGCTCATGTCCATTAAGGTAGTGTATGTGTTGATATGTGACATATACACAGCATCAAGGTCAACAGCGTCACTGTGGACACATCCAGGCATGTGCTGATAGGTAAGAACACCAGTACAGGCAAACAGACATGCCCACATCAAGACAGCATTCACATGGAGTATGAACAATGTAATGAGGTGACACACATATATGGTGATGATACCCAATGCATAACGGGTGTTACATGTGTGTGATACAAACATGTCAGTCGTGTCAGTGTCATGATGATTTGCAAGGATAACTGTGCAGATGTACTAGATTTAATACAAATGTATCTCTGTACATCTCTGTGATACTGTGACCTGTTACCATCATTATGTCTTCCAGATAATGCCTCATTCATGCCTGCCAGCGTACAGCCACCAGGAGGATGATGTCCTCATCCTGTACCTCCATGAGAACTACGAGGTGTTGTTCAGCCATGTGCCACAGCATGCCCAGCAGCATGACGACCTGTGGCAGGACCTTCACAGGAGAGTTAATGATGTGGGTGGCCATAACCGCACCTACTAGCAGGTGCGCAGACACTGCATGGACTTGATACGACATGCGAAACAGCATGCCACTGCAATCCCCAGGGCACAAGGTGGAACAGGTGGTGGGCCACCAACCCAGCCCCCACTCACACCCACTGAGGAGCCTCTGTCCAGCCTGGGGACACCCTCAGAACAGCATCCACAAACACTAACTGCTGTCGTGGAGGTGGGTGTCTCCCAACCAATGAGCCTGGAGTTGCCTGGTAAGTCACTACTGCACATATGACCATTATATACCATTTAGTTGCATGCATCACTGTACAATATGTAATGTAACATCATATGCAAGGTATGTTTACACACATGCCGCATACTACAGTATGCTACCCTGTGTATGCACACATGTGCATACTATATGCTATTGTACAGGCGAATGTGTTAACATGCACAGTGCACCCTGTGGCTGTCATACAATCATGGATAATGTTCAAACTGCTGTGTCACCCCTATACAGGTACCTCTGGCGTGCTGCACAGACATCAGTCCGTTGCAGGTGAGACTGTCATAAGTGTCAGACATGTTAATGCATATATCTATTCGCCATGTGGCCAGTTAACACATGTACACATGATGTATGGTCCAGTCACGATATACAGGTCGCATCTTCCATCGTTCACACTGGCTACCCATGTGCAGTATACACAAACAAAATGAAACACCGACATGAAACCACAGTATATGTCATTGCTACATGTGTGGACAGCTATGCATTCAATGGTGGAGGTGTTGTTCAATGTAGGCATATGTACTATACATTGGAACAACACATGTGTGGTATGCAAACAGTACCACACGGTGAGCTGGGATATGGGCAGCCCACAGGAGTCACCATTGTGTTATATGCCCCTGCAATGGGTGCACACATTGTGATATGCCATATAACATGTCCCAGACATGTAGTGTTCTGGCTGCAATAATGTCACACTATCCCATAATACATACCCCACATACCAAACATACAACCCGATGTCTGCATAGCCCTGTGGAAGGTGACATATCTGTCATCTATGGGTGTATGTCATATGGGACAAAACAGACATGTGAGATAGATGGCCATCACAAACATTTGGCCAACACATGTTCACACATGGCCATGGAGGATGGCCAGAGACATGTAGCCACACAGTAGATGTGATGTGTATACATCCTGTTGCACATTGTCCACACATGGTCCAACTATAGCCTTAGTTGACTGATTATACAGTTGATGTGGTACACTGGACATCCTAAAAGCCTGTGCATAGCTAGTGGAGGTGTCACGTAAGTCATCCATATAAGATGTGTTGAACATCACGACTGTGTCATAGCATGACAGTAGTCACCTGTACAGCTTCCACAGACATTGACACCACATCAGGCCAGAGATACTGTACATTTCCCTTACTGCTGTAGGACATCACTGTCAGATGTGCACCTCGTGTGTGTGGTACATCAGTGTCATGTGGGACACGGAGTATTGACAAGTCTGCCATGTGTGGACATGGTTGCCAGGCAGCTAAGACTCTGTAGTAGTTGTGCAGGGGTGTCATCCGTAGGTCTTCCAGTGACCTGTCACATGACACAGCATGGTTTGGTGTGTATACACCTCAGCAACGTGGGCCACAATCCACAGTTATGTCATGTGTATGCACGCAGTTATGGCTATGCAATGTGTGTGTATTACACACTATATAGCAATATAGATGCCTCATGATGCCATGCAATGGCACAGTGTCTGTACTTCACACTGTATAGCAATGTAGATGGCTCACACTACCCTTCCATGCTCGTGCACATTTGCTAAACGTGCAGTCTATCTGTATGGCATACAGACAACACTGCAATGTGATACCCATTACAATGCTGTACATGTGTCAGGACAACATTTTGTCAGACATGTATTCATGTCAATGCACACGTCAGCAGATTGCATGTCAAGGTCACTTCAGCCATGTGTACTGTTAACCTGTGCTGGTCCACATGGTGTATCACAGGGATGCATGCTTACTACCATGATTGTGTGAACTGCATGGCTACTGATATGACACCTGCTTGCTGTTGTGTGCAATCCAGGGAGGTATGCTAACTACCACTATTAATGTCTGAGCTGCATGTCATCTGCTATATCACATGCATGCTGCATGCCTTCTGTCAAATCACATGCATGGTGTGTCTGTGTGTGTGTGTGTGTGTGTGTGTGTGTGTGTGTGTGTGTGTGTGTGTGTGTGTGTGTGTGTGTGTGTGTATTGTAGTGTAGAGTCTTTCTTTGCATTCACAGGTGATGTAGGTGCATTACCGTCCTGCGGTGCGTCTGATGTATGTGTCCCCACAGATACTAGCAGTGATGAACATATGCATGAGGTACAGGCAGGGTTGTCAGGTGCTGAATCTGTGCCAATGGTTGCTATTCCAGCTATGTCCCCCCTCTTCCCCGCACACAGTTCTCATGCCAACACATACCCCATCACCAGTGGCCATAGAGGAAGGACAGTCAGCGTGTGTTAGCTTGGAACAGGAATGTGTGGTGGCTACAGAAGGTGTGTCTCCACACCATTGTGTCAGTGTAATGACTGCAGATGTGCCACACAGGCATGTGGCCAGTGCTGCTCGTAGGAGGACCTCTGGCAGACATGCACCTGCAGGACAAAGCGCAGCAGCTGGTGTCACCAGATGCATGTTCCAGACTGTAATGGCAGCACAGGCACATGCTGAACGGTAGAACAGAGAAGGGCAGAGGCTTCAGAAGACTGCTATCCGTACTCTAAATGACAACATCCATGCATTGGCAAATGCTCAGTAGCAGATTGCTGATGTTCTGGACAGGCGATTGAGTGACATGGTCAGAATCCTTGACTGTGGCATGGCAATCCGTGAGCGTGAGCTGTCTGTGCTAGAACATCTGGTAGGAGTGAGGCATAGGCCACGTGGACATAGGCCAGCTACACCACCTAGTGCAGGTCAACGTGAATGAGCCACCTCACATGCCCGCTCCCATAGTGCCGGTAGCAGAAGCAGTGCAGCTGATGCTGTGCTGTCCACACCAGGAGACAGCAGGCCATGTGGATGTGGCTCTGGATGTTCCCAGCGTGGACACGGTTCCAGTGGACATGTGTCATCAGACAGTAGTCAGTCTGTATCTCCGCCTGGTAGTGCCCATGCAAACCCTGGCAGGCACAGGTCGCGTGGCCGGACACAGTGAGCTGTACATCCTGGTCTGTACAATCTGGAGCTGTCAATAATACCCCTGTGCAGGCCTAGCAAAAGGCAGAAATGTGTGCACTCATACACACACACAGCAAAAACATCTGTAGGGCACCGCAACACCCACATGCATAACGACCACACATGTCCAATCAGATCACCGGCCCTTACCCACAAACATGATGTCATCCACTGGTGGAGCCTATGCCCCTGGCAAACATTATCACCCTGTGCATATGATGATGCCTGTGCCGCATCCCTGTCATCCACACTATCGGTGCAGGGACATGCTCAAATGGTCTGATGCACAGGGTGAACAGAATAGTGAGAGAAGTGTATATTACATTAGTTGTGTACTGTTGACACGCACCAGACATACCATGTAGTACAGGTTTATAATACATTGTTATATGTTCACAGTAGGTGTCTTGGTAACAACAGTAACAGCATGTTGGTAACGATGCCCTGGTTCCCTCCTTATGGTCTACTTGCATGTGCCAACAAGTAGCAGTGTTTACAGTTTCCCATGTGTAAATGTGGAGTACTCACAGGCATGTATGGCAATACCAGCATGCTATACGTAGCCTCAACCTGACTGTTAGAAAGGCTACCATACCACAGATGTCCACACATCTACTGATCCAGAAGCATGTGGGCTGTTTAATAGGCTACAGTGGCTAGAGACGTGACATCCATACCAGGTCACATCACATGTATGTTGACATGGTGTGGGGGGTTTACACAGTGGTCTGGACGATGATAACGTTAGAGGCCACTTGATAGCATGAGGCCTCACTGTATAGCAGTAATACCCTTTCACATTACAGGATGAGAACACACACAGACATACACAGAAACACACAGTAACAGGCCCACACTCATGGGGTCAACAACACTATAACGCACACTTGATAGTGTTGAGATGAGGACCCCTGCCTATGTGGTAATCACCCTCACAGTACTGTGCACCCACACGGCGTGACACAGAGGATGAACATGTACAGGTAGCCAGTAAGGCTGAGACCGATGGCCCAACAGGGTAGTAGACTGCATCACCATGAGGGGTTAGTGATACTATCTGTTCTGTATGGTAGCATACACCCTCACTCCATGCACCAGACAGCCACACATACATGCACACACATACACTGTGGAGTCCACAAATGTCATTCACATACAGATAGCTGACATGTGTGTGATACACACACCACCCCTGCCTACGTCATGCTTTCCACACTGCAATATGTACAGATCTCTACAACAGTGTACAGGGGTGTGTAACAATTGGGATGTACTCCCCACCATATGTGGCATATATGGTCACACAAGCAAACACACATGGCAGTACTGTTAATGATACACCTACTATATGATGATACGTCTGACAGACATGCAGCAGTATTGGCCGCATTATGTGTACCAATGCTACCTTCGGCAATCGTGCTGCTATATGCACACGGGAGGATGTAAGTGTTACAGGTGTCAAGTGACTTACAGTCAGTAACACCCTGACCGCTGTGTAGGTTTTATGTCTTCACCATCAAGTAACAGTAACATAGCGTACACTTTGCACATGTAATGGTAGGATGGCTTGTGACACACCTGTGACCCATCCTCTGTAAACATCCATCTGCAAAGGTGGATCACCACTTTATGTACACACATCCATCCATACCTGATGTACATCCTACTGTACTGTTAGTATTTCACCATATACAGGTGTCAATGATGGGGCTGCATTGCAACTGCATGTTGTAGTTAGGCACAGATGAATTACATACATCAGCTACTGCACATGCATGGTAACTGCATGCACACCACCACATGTACATGTGTGTTGGTCCTACATGCCTGTCATGTAGCCATGTTTGTATGCATTGCAATTGGTGGACATGTGTGACGACATACATAACACATGGACTGTTGTATGATATGATGGGTGTCATGGGTAACTAGTACAGAGGGAATGTTTCTTCAGTCAACATTGCTACCTCATGTACAGTTAGCATTCAACAGCCATGGACATGCCTTCCATTTGCATGCCTGTGATTGCTGTAGCCACTTGTCTTCATGGAGGACAGCAAAAGCTATGCTATGTACATATGTGTTTTTGTGTGTGTGTGTGTGTGTGTGTGTGTGTGTGTGTGTGTGTGTGTGTGTGTGTGTGTGTGTGTGTGTGTGTGTGTGTGTGTGTGGTCCATGCACATATCCCCTGCGATTACATGTATGTCATATCCAAACATGTGTGTTCTTTGGTGTACAGCGACAGTCATCTGTCACAGCTGTGTAAGACTCAGGGCCCCTGTTATGTGTAGAGCCAACCCGGTTATGTACAGTGGTATCATTGCATTGCATAACACATGATGGAACCCTGTCAGTACATGTGTAGTCTGCACAGTTGCTGTAGACCTATGTACAGTCCACTGGTCATGAGTCACACGGTGTTGTGGTAGTGTATGGATGTGTGTTGCTGGTGATGTCTGAGGGCTACATAGTAGAATGCGACGTTTACCTCTGTGATCTGCACCTGAGGCATCTGTGATGGCTCTTGAGTGTGTACTGGTCAGTACATGTGAGTGGCCTTCATGTACGTGCGGACAGCAACACCATACTGTGCCCTTCCATGCTTAGAATCTGTGTGCATGCAAGAGAGCCTTTTGCTACTGCTAAGTGTGTGAGCATGCCCAGTATGCCATTGTGTAGACGGACACACAGTACATTCCATACTGTTCCCTTCCGTGTTTAGAATCCGTGTGCATGCAAGACAGCCCTTTGCAACTGCTAAGTGCGTGAGCATGCCCAGTACACCGTTGCGTAGATAAACACACAGTACATTCCAAACGGATGTGTGATATTAAGTGTGTGAGCATGCCCAGTGACACCTTGTGTCAGTGATGTGCCTCTGTGTATGGGCATGGTCAATGACATCCTGTATAGCGATGGTGGTCATCCAGGCAACAGATGTCCATACCCCGTGTCAGGATGGATTCCTACATTGAACACACTTGTTGACTGTCTTGAAGGGTGTACTGTCTGTGGCACATCTCGTATCTATGTAGTGTTGTAATAGTGCTCCATAGATAGGCAGTTGTCCCGCTCACACCACTGCCGTGTGTTTGTCTACGTCTACCTTGGGACAGTAATATGCTTTTAGACAGCTCACTCTCTATATATTCCCTATCAGCGTCTTTGCCTTTGCGGATGACGTCATCCACCTAGAAGTATGCCTCTGGGAGTGCTGTGTTCCAGTAATCTTGGTAGCGCATTCTGTAACTGTGTAATGCTGTAATGTGATAAGGTAGTTAGGTGTATGTTCGACTCCCAGCCCTGCCAAGTGTGTGCCTGTGTGTGTGTTTCCAGCTGCCTGCGGACAGAGTAATGCTTTTAGACAGCTCACTCCACATACATTCCCTATCGGCATCTTTGCCTTTGCGGATGATTTCATCCACCTAGAAGTATGCCTCTGGGAGTGCTGTGTACCAGTAATCTCGATTGCGCATTCTATAACTGCATAATGCTGTAGTGTGATAAGGTAGTTAGGTGTATGTTTGACTCCTAGCCCTGCCAAGTGTGTGTGTGTGTGTGTGTGTGTGTGTGTGTGTGTGTGTGTGTGTGTGTGTGTGTGCGTGTGTGTGTGTGTTTCCAGCTGCCTGGGGACAGAGTAATGCATTTAGACGGCTCACTCCACATACATTCCCTATCAGCGTCTTTGCCTTTGTGGATGATGTCATCCACCTAGAAGTATACCTCTGGGAGTGCTGTGTACCAGTAATCTCAATAGCACATTCTGTAACTGCATAATGCTGTAGTGTGATAAGGTAGGTAGGTGTATGTTTGACTCCCAGCCCTGCCAAGTGTGTGTGTGTGTGTTTCCAGCTGCCTGGGGACAGAGTAATGCTTTTAGACGGCTCACTCCACATACATTCCCTATCGGCGTATTTGCTTTTGCGGATGATGTCATCCACCTAGAAGTATGCCTCTGGGAGTGCTGTGTTCCAGTAATCTCGATAGCTCATTCTGTAACTGCATAATGCTGTAGTGTGATAAGGTAGTTAGGTGTATGTTCAACTCCCAGCCCTGCCAAGTGTGTGTGTGTGTTTCCAGCTGCCTGGGGACAGAGTAATGCTTTTAGATGGCTGTGCCCTATACATTCCCTATCTGAGTCTTTGCCTTTGTGGATAATGTCATCCACCTAGATGTATGCCTGTGGGAGTGTGGTAATGCTGGAACTCGGTAGCACGTTCTGTTACTGCATAATGCTGTAGTGTGGTAGACTAGACAGGTAGGTGCTTGATTACAAAGCATGGCAGGTGTGTGTGTTTGGCAGTTATACCGTATGTGTTGGTATCTGAGTGGCTAGCTGCGGGATGTGTTCAGTGTGTTTTGTTGCTGACTTTTATAGTGTCCACAGCCCACATATTCTGCCAAGACACTGGGTTGTCAACACATACATTCGCCAGTAGGTCTGGTGATTAACTGTCAGCAGCCCTACTCTTACCCTTGATACGGTCTGACCCGTGTGACGCAACATAACACATGTGCCTTGATTGTAACAACACTACATGATGCAGGTGGCACATGTAGTTTCCTTTTCATTCCTGTCTAATGCATTGCTGTCATGTGGTCCGCTGTTGTGATATAAATGCCATATCTACATATGTGTGTATGTATATATATATATATATATATATATATATATATATATATATATATATATATATATATATATATATATATATATATATATATACATATATAAAATCTCTCTCTCTCTCTCTCTCTATATATATATATATATATGTGTGTGTGTGTGTGTGTGTATATATATATATATATATATATATATATATATATATATGTTCATGTATATATGTATACAAATAATATATATGATATGTGTAGATGTAGAGGTGGACATAGATGTGAACATATATGTCTGGGGGCATCAGCACTATTGAATGTTTGTGCCGGATGATTTGTAAGTGATAACCTGGGATCTATGTATATCTGTCATGACGTGGTGGTAATGCACATCGCCTGTAGTGTGCAGGGCCACGGGTTGTAGTCTTGTAGACACCAGTTATTTTGTTGCTGGGAAGACCATGGGTCATCGAATATGGAGATAGTAAGGCACCTGTTGCCAGTTGTGTATGGATCTGAGCGACACTGAGCAGTGGTTATTAATTTGGTGGTTCGGTATGGGTCATATAACTATTCATTAGAAAACTAGACTATGCTGATGAGGTTGACTATAGTGTATCACATTTATCACCAGGGTGTGCTGCTGGTCCCTGGAGTGTATGTGTGTAGTCAGCCGGGTGCAGGTCTCGAATATAATTGACAGCATGGGAGGGGGGGTCAGGCATACTGTGCGTACATTGCAGAACTGTGCCTCGGGAGTGCTCCTGCCTTAGCACACCTAAGCTAGGGGTGTGTCTATACCTGCCTGGTGACATTGGGAGGGATGACAGCAGTGGTGGGGTAGTCAGGGTGTACAGGCTGCACAAACAGGTGTTGATCAGCACAATCAGCAGATGACATGGCCAGCTCGCACATGAACAGTATGGTAATGTGAGCAAGCAGCATACACACAGGTTTCATCCGCACTCTACACCACTGGTGTATACCTGCGGGGACATTTCACGACACAGTCCAACCAAATGAGATGGGCTGCAGCAGGCAACATATACCAACATGTGCAGGAGGCTGGGGCAGTGAGGATGTGTATGCTGCCAAACAACCCTTACTAGGGTGACATAAGACTTTATAGACCAAGGGTGACTTACCAGGGGCTACATGGGCTGGGGATGATGGAGCACTATGGGGTGGACAGAGACCTCCTACAGCAGCTTGTTGACCTGTGCCTGCCACACCTAACACATTAAACAGGCCGAGGGAAACACATCACAGTGGATACCATGGTATGTGTTGGCCCAGGTGTACTAGCCACAGGTACCTCACACAGCACAACTGGGGATATCATGGGTATCTCACAGGCATCTGCATCCAGAGTATTGTACCAGTTCAGAGATGCCATGTCAACACATGCTAGTGAGCACGTACATGTCCTCAACACACGTGATTAGTAGACCAGCAATATGCATCTGTTCAACCACATGGATGACTACCCTGGGGTACTGGGTGCTGTAGCCTGCACACACATACACATCATAGCACCACCTGGTGAGTGGGGTAGGGCCTACAGTCACTGCAGAGGCATACCCTCCAACAGCTAGGCCAAATATGATGGCCAAGGCATGAGATTGAATGTGTGTGCTGTCTGCCCTGGAAGCTATGATGTGTCCAATATATGGCTTCTGACACAGCTGTAGCACACCAATGCCAATATGGACATCCCCTACAGTCTCCTAGTGGGGGATGCTGGGTAAACACTGGTGTCATGGCTGATGACACCTATCAGCAATGCACACACCCCTGAACACTCACACCATACTGTGACATATTCTTGTGCATGTGTTTGGGATGCTCAGTTCACAGTTCTGGTATATGGACACATCCGTTGGAGCTCTGCAGTATTCACAAGCTACATGCATACAAGTTGTTATGGTATTTGCTATGCTACACAATCTTATCCTGCAGTAACAGTTGCAGCAGGAACAGCATGGGACAGGGCCACACAACCCAACACCACTGCCAAGGCCTGTACAGGCACAATGTGACTTGGTGAAGGAACTACCTGAGCAGGGCACAGTCAGCTAAAGCCCATGCACAGTATGACCTGCCCTTGCCAAAGAGGCAACACAAGGCATATGCACTGACACAGTAGGTACCCATGGATTTCCCCTCTTTGACCTGCACACAGTACAATGGATGCCAAACATGACATTACCTGTGCTCGGCCATGTATAGGAGGTGCACTGTGTGCATCCAACATAGGCAGCACTCTAGCACCATCCTCAAGTCTGGAACACACCCAGGGTATGTCTATTGACCTAACAAGTGGCAGTTGTATTAGAATGTGTAGTTACCCATTGCTATGGTATGTATGTGAGCAAACAAATGACTGTGGTGGCCAAATGTTAAGGCAGCAGACAGTACACATTCATAGTGGCACCATGACCTCTGTAGCATATACGGGGGTCACAATGGTAGCCTGTAGTACACAGGGTGTCCTAACCCACTGCAGATTATGGGCTGACCATCATGTGTGTCCGTACAGCCCACACATGTTCCATGCAGCTGGACGGATGTGGACCAATACAGACAAATGATATACGATGGCCTATGGATATGCCCAATGAATTACCCCAACCCCCTAAGACAAACACAGACTACAGCAGGCCAGGCTAGGACGTCCAACACCACTGTACTGGTAATTAAAGCTGGGAACTGATGTACCCTGGTATCCCTCCAACCAGCAATTTAGGTAGGTCCACACACTGACATGGAGTAACCGGCATACCAGTACAGTAGTGGCAGATGTGTACAACTCTTGGCTGTGCATCCCCGTCAAACCTACACATGTGAGAGTCATGTGCACCATCCATGGTGCTGTGTAGGACTGTGGTTGTGGTTGGGTGTCCCCCCACGCTATGCAGACATGTAGCAACTGTCAATACCACATGACCATTAGCTATCCTGCTGACAAAGCATGACACCTGTCTGTGTAGAATGGAGGGGTCAGCAACACAGTACTAACTATCTGGACAAGTGACACATGCAATACAGTTGACCGTACTTGGCATGCTCACACACATGACGGTATGATGGTAATGTCGGTCGACAACATGTGTAACAGACATATTGGGCATGCTCACACACGGAAACACAGGATGGCCAGGCATGCATACACCAGTGGTCCGGACATATCTGCCAGTACATTGCTATACTGTTGGATGTCTGCGCTGTATGGTGTGTGTGTGGTCCATTGTCAGTACATATGCCATGGTCTATTGTTAATTCACATGAGCTATGTGCGCAGGGTAGTGCTACCATCACATGTATAGGGCGGTTCTTCGTTTGCGGACAGGCCAAGACTTTCAGATACAGACTGAGTAAGGCACATTCCAGCAGGTGGGAGCAGTTGTGTGTGGGTTTGCACAGTGTTAAGCACTGCTGACCTCTGGTCACAGCACCTTATACACGTTTAGACTCCACATTTCTTTGACAGTGCACTACTGGCATACTGGTAGACAAACATGCTTACAGATGCTCTCTCACTGACATTTCCACTTACATTTGTCACTCATGCTGGGTGTGTGCAATCCCTTGTGATGCGTATTACATCGGACTACATGACTACAGTATCGGGTATGTGTAACCATTTTGAGATGGCAGGCATTCAACTGTACAGACTCAGCAGCCTGTCCAGTGATGTAATTATATTATATGCGTGTTCCTCATATGATCTGCTCCCATCTGCCTGATACACGGGGACCGATACTCTGCAATGCTGACATGTGACTTGAGTTTGTTAACGCAGCTGTCCGCCGAGTCATGCTACCGCATACCTACTGCATGTTGTCCACCTTTCAGATTGCATGACGGGAGACTGTAGGAGTGACACCTTTCCCACTTTGCATGGGACAGTCCCTCATTATGCATATCTCATGTGACAATAGCAGAACTCTCCACCAATCGGGGACACATTTCTACAGAATCAGGGACAGGTCAAGAAAAATCAGGGACAATTTTAAGTAGTGCTATTAACTTGAAACATTGACAGAATCAGAGCATATGACTTAATACACATATTCTGAGGTAACAGTTGTTTATAACTCTTACTTATTGCCATTAGTCAGTAAGTGTAAATCACCACCTTTCCTTCAACAGCCACTAATTTTAGGAGGGATTAAGAGGGGCAGAGTTAAACTTTCAGTCAAACTAAGGGATGTACCTGACATTCAGGGACAGTTGAATGGTATAGACAATACTCTAGCCATTGCAACTGTCCTGATTAGGGGACATTCTCATGTTGTACGTGTCTGTACTGGTTACTTGTTACAGATATTGTATACCTGACATGTCGATATGTCATATGTAGTAGCATAAGCAACTTTACTGCTGCTAGACTATGCTTTGATTTTGTTCCAATATGTATATTTCTGTACTATGCGTGGCTGTAGGTATGTTCTGCCCTGGTACGTCTGACATTTCTACAGAGCAGGTTCCACTTTGGCCATTCAGAATGGTGGCAGCCCTATAGACCCTATATGTAGAGCTATCACATGTGTCAAGGCAACACATACCCACAGCCAGTAGTAAACGGACGACTTCCACAGTTTGCATACGTTAAGGTTATTCATGTAGCATTATAATTGATAATACTGTTTCCTATTACATGTAGCTGTTACTGATACAACAAATTGATGTCTGACACCACTACACACACTATATAGCCTCCATTCCTGAACTCACAGGCCATGTGCCATAAATGTCATTTTGCAGGACACAACTGCCCAGACGGGTGTGTCCCTCACAGGCGTATGGGTGTTGAACCTCTTCTATTATGCTATCATCTACCTAAGGTGGTCAGCAAATTATGCACTTTCCATCAGTAGCAGAACTCACATACCAATGGGTGTGAATGAACACTGTATCAGGGACAATGCATAACACCCTGTGGGACACATTTAGACGATTGGTTCTATTAACCAGACACATTCACAGTCAGAGAGCATATGTATTCATTCATGTTTGTCGAAGCATGCTGTTTATGACTCATACATCTTGTCATCTGTCATTACCTGTATCCCGCCACCTGTTCACCTAATATCACTAGTTCTGGAAGTGTTTAGTTGGACTTTGTTACATTCTGATACATAACTATGGATGTCCATGCTAATCGGGTACATGGCAATGATTTGGTCTCTATGTATTACCCCGATGGTTTACAGACTATCCGGTAGATGTGCTCTTCAGGTTTGGGAAGTGTAGGCGTATGCCATGCCCACATAGGAATATTAATGACTTCCACTGGGCTGGCCTACTACATCTCTGCCAACCAGCACCTGCACACTTAAGCCCATTATTGCATACCCATGGTCCACCTACCTGGCACCCCTTTACAGCAGTCATAACAAATACTGCGAGCACAGCTGGGGTATGAGCACACCCCCTACACATTGCCCACTCTCCCCGTCTCGGGACACATGTCATACATTTTGTCAACCCATGCATTATCACACTTGCACAACCTACTGTTCCATGTGCACCTACATCCTGCTCGTATTAATGTCAGCATATTCACATGTACCCTGAATTTTTGGGGTCCCGCAAGGGACACCGTTAACCATGTTTAAAGTGTAGACCTTGCAGAACTCTCCCACTGGTACTTTTCTACCAGTGTTTTGGACAGCGGCAGTGTATTGATCTGTATTGCCTGTCTGTATGTCTGTCCGGCCTAGTTGAGTGATGTGGGGGGTACAACGTTTATTTATTGGACCTCCCAGTCACATATGCTTGGGCTGTAAATATGTTACCACTAATTGCTGTGAAGTAACCTATTTATGTACATGTGTATATCTACACTGACATATATATTTTGTTTTGTGTGTATGTGTATATATCACTACCTGTTGTTTGTGTACATATATCTATCTATATATATCCATAGTATATCCTTGTGTGTGTGTGTGTGTGTGTGTGTATATATACATATATATATATATATATATATATATATATATATATATATATATATATATATATATATATATATATATATATATATATATATATATATATATATATATATATATATATATATATATATATATATATATATCTGTATGAATATATATGTGTATGTAAATTAATATAGAAATATGTATATATACATTTTTATCTATATATACATCTGTGTGTCCATTAACCTATACATTTCCCGGACATGGACACTTACACATGCGTATTGGGTTTTATCTCTGCTTCAACAGTATACTATTGCCTTAGTCATTATGACACCGACACTTCACTCCGGTGAACTTGTGTTCAGTATATTGCACGTTATACAGCGGATAGATGTTTCACGTTTTTCATGTCTGGGGTGCCGCTGCTAACTGGGATGTGATGCAGTGTCATTCGACCTATTACTCGTATGCGCAGCCTATTATTCCTGCTACTGTGTTTGTTTCTGTGCACATTCATATTATTATTGTTGATAGGATGTGTGTTTGTGTTACTGTGACTGTACGTCAACATATTGTTGTCTTCATGTAGTTGTGTCTTTCTGCTTTTCTTGGTTTGGGGTTGTCATAGCAGAACTCTGTTCCGCTCATGGGTGCCGTATAGGTTTTATGTGCTGGGCTGCCAGCCTTGATGCACAACGTCCGACAACGATACGCCCATTCACGGATGTCTCCATTCAAACGACGCTCTATCTGGGAATCGCACCTACGTACTAGCTGACCTCCACAGGCCGCTCCATTGCACCCGGCGTAACATACCCTAGCACTCCTGTGTCCATAATCACATATCTATAGTTTCTCCTGCACAAACGTTTTGAGTTTCCATGCATAACAGCCATTATGCACCTGATATCACAGCCATGACACACCTTTACACATTTCCCTCTCATAAGCATTGGGACCCTACACACATTTTGTACCACCTCGTGTATTCACAGGCTCACCATCCATTCATATTTGCACATACGTGCCTTTCCTGGTGTTATGGATTACGAATGATTTGTGGGTTACAAGTGTAGGTGGTTGCAACATGTACTACATTCTGTCTGTTTACAATGTTGACGTAGCACTTCAACGATGTTATGGCCACTGGTATAACCCCGCCTCTGGTGTGAAGAGCGGTGCTCTACTCACACTTGTGCAGCTTTATGTGACATATGCTGCAAGCACTTTATAATTCCTTACTTGCTCTGGATTCCCTTCACATCGGCGTTCCTTACATATATATATATATATATATATATATATATATAGATATATATATATATATATATCTGTAAATATATATATATATATATATGTGTATATATAGATAAATATGTAGATATATAATTGCATATTTCTGTTATGTCTGTGGATATTTATCTATACACATATCTATCTATCTATATATATAAAAGTTACAGCTGTACAAGACAACATACATTTGCTATGCTAATAGCTGCGTACACCTGCGCAGGTGCACTTGCATCTACTTTTTCTGAGTTACATATGTTTACAGGCACTTCTTTGGGATTACATGTGCCTTATTCCTTATGAAAGTACCACTTTGATGGAATCTGGTTAACGGACCCATGCGAACGCGGTCACCTTTACATGTATAAATGTTGGCTTTACAGCACAGAGGCATTCATTACACAATTAATATGTGCTATAGTCGTACTTGAACTGGGAATGCCTTTATGTTGGGCGGATGCTGTAACCACTACACTATTGTTGTTCTGGCTCATTTATATGTATACCCATGGTTCATAGCTACTCTGACATATGCCTCACCACTTCCCTTACACAGCTAGCATCCATTCTCCTGCTGGGGAAACCACAGTATTACAATTAGGACATTCCCTGTTTCCTACTGCTCTGGACCCATGCTGCATGTCTACTCACTCCAAGGATATTCAGAACTCCTACGCTTATAGTCCTCGCACATATGCGTGTTTGATTGTAAGGGTGTTCATGTGCTGGTTCAAGTTTAGGCTTGGCCAACTGGTGACTAGAACTGCCCTGGCACTGTTCAAACATCAGATGTAGCACATGGACAGAGTTAGTCCAGACTTTCTACCTGTGTTGACAGATGCAGATGTTTGGGCACTTCTGACCACATTATTGGTTCGGTGCTACATAATTTAGGGCAGGGAGTGGTTCCACTACATAATGCAGGTTGGGGTATGGTTTCCACGTGTTTCCCTTCCCATTTGACTATTTCATTCATTTACAGATACAATGAATATTATTCTGGACATCTGTTATAAATTCACTACAAGTATGCAATAGTCCTGTCAACAGATGTGACGGTTGGTGTACTTATGTGTACAGACCTCTGTGATACTCGGGGACTCATTTCTACAGTGACAGTGACAAGGCTATGACAACTCAGGGACAATCACGGACACTTCTACCATATTAGTACTATTAACTTGGAACATGTTGACAGATTTGCAATACTACTAATTTTCTGCAGTTAAATGCGTCTATTACTCTTCATTGTTATAAGTAGTCATTCTCATTCAACACCTTTACCCCAAAGGTCACTGGCTTTGTGAGTGGATAAGAGGCTGGCCAGTTATTGTGCGAATGCTCTGACCATTGGTAGCATTGACATTGCCATATGTACAGGTTGGGATGTATTCTGGGGACTAGGGTTGCCACCTTTACAAATGGCCAAGACGGGACATTTTTGGAACACACACATCAGATTTTACAAGCCAACACATACCCACAGTCAGTACAAGGGATATAACTTTACTTATTTGCGTACATAAAAGCCTATTGTTGTAGCGGTTTAGTTTCTTATTCTGTTTCTTGTAACATTTAGGTGTTTTAGATACTGAAATAATTATTTTCTGCAACTATTACATAACATATGGGACATAATTATGCCCTACAATCCCAGGACATTTGCCATTTGTAATGTATTTTGTCAGGACACAACTGTCCAAAGAGGGACTGTCCCTCGCAAAGCGGGACAGATGGTAACCCTACTGTGGACACCAGATTGTTTGGGCCAACACATAGCCACGGTCAGTGCAGGTTTAGAACATTCATTTGTTTCCTAGCTGTGAGCCTTATAACTTTGGCACTTTTGTTGTTTGCCTGTTTCTTATACGAATTACATTTATTCTATCCTGACGTGACCGCTTTAGGCAACTGTTACATGCAGTATGGTACATAGTTATTTCCTACAATCACAGGACATTTGGCATTGTATCATTGTTGGTCAGGTCACACCTACACACACATTAATTGTCCCTCACACTGTGCATCAGGGAATATCCTGTTTACATCAGTGCCTTCATCACCCTTATACCATGTGCCACTATGTGAATGTGTGCAATATATTCTCTCACTTATTCATGTCGGGACACGTGCGTCACGGGCAGGTGTTTGATCCTGAGTAGTACGTTCTACATGACCATCTAGGGCTGGACAGTCTCGTGTACCACTACTGCACATTCCAACTTGTGTCCAGATGTCTACAGGACTGGACATCGTGTCTTCATACCCATTCTAATGTTTACACAGGTTACTTATCCCATGAGGGATATCCCAAAAATTGAACAAGACCAAAACAAGACAAATACCGACCATTCTTCTGGGATTATGAAAATGTGCTGGGGGTTTTACATGCAAGGGATACATAGTTTGCAATCCTGAAACTGCCTAGGGTGACACTACCTACTACATATGTGTAGGGGTCACTATGTGTAGATGTGGCTGCACCAAACCAGTAGGTCAAGTATGGCTGGATTTGATGGACGTTCAGGTATGGGAGCAGGTTGTGTGCATCCAGGTGTGTTGCATTTGATATGGCCAGTTCCATCAGGACCAATCTGTGGGTATGTGCCGGTGACATGTCTATACATTTGTATCGCACATTTTAATATTCATATGTTTATGGGATTGTGTTCTACAGTATGGCCTGTCTGGTTGTATTGCAGATGTGTATACATGCTTTTGTGTTTCTTTCTGCTTCACCCGCTGCTCCCTCATACACCTCCGGTTCACCTATTCTGCATACGACACAGTGTCGCCTTGGAGGATTATACCATTGCCCATCCCCCCCACACACATATTCCTGACATTCCATCCATCACTACTTTGGTTGATGGCTCATGACACAGTCAAGGTAACACATTGCATACCCTACATATGTCAGGTACCTGTATGGTTGTGTGGACTACCCTGCCATGTTTGACTTTCCACATGCTATACCTCATGCACATAGGTACACGCCCATACTTAACTTTCATGACATGGTTGGTATACCCGGGTAATACCCGTTCAACTGTGACACATCCTGACAAGTTCGGCTTGGACTGCTGATGTGTGGATTTTGGCTGACTGTTCTAATCATTGGTAGGATGCCACCTTTTCCTATGTCCAGGATGGGATATATTCCGGACACATATCTGAATGTACTGGATAACATGTACCCACAGTCAATGGTACGGATAATACTGTTCCTTTCAGCCTACATGTTGCCTTATTGTTGTAGCAGTTTATATGCTCCTTCTGTTTCGTTTACATGCTTATTCTATTTCCTGTCACATTTGGTATGTGAAATACGGACATACCTATTGTATGTGACTATTACATGCGTTGTGGGATATAATTCGGTCATACGGTCGCTAGATATGTACATTTATTGTGTTTTTTGTTATGAACACATCTGCCCAGCTGTGTACCCTCCCTCACAATATGGGTCAGCTGGTGACCCTGACCATTGGGCTGGACGTACCTATTGGCGGCGAGCTAACATATGATGCGTTTCACTTCCACTTGATATAACTATCTACACTGCATTGGACTACAGGCACATGGTTTTCAATGTCATTTATTCGCGGGATAGAGACCCATTGTTCCCTACTGTGCATTTCTGTTTGCTTCTTCATTTTGTGTTCGCAGGAACTGTCTTGCATGCTTTGCATATGTTTCAGTATCCACGGACACTGACAGATGTGATTACTATTGCTTGCAAATTGTTATATGCAAGCATTTTAGGTTGCACGTCGACATCTGACATTTCCACGCATCCGTGCGGCACTTCGACATGCCGTATGCACTCGCGCTCCTTTCCTATGCATGTGGCTGTGGTGGCAGCGCACCTTCAGTAATATGCATTTGGCGCTACTGTGCCATCTTCACGCCGCACGGTCGGTGCAAGCCTAACGCCAGCCTTGCGCCGAGCTTCATGAATCCCGGGGATAGTAGTTGCCATAAGTGTACTATAATTCTCAAAATTTATACTGTCAGTCTGGTCCTTTTTTATCCTTCAGCTATGCTACGCTTATATTTCGGTCTGAAATTTACAGAGCAATCATATGTTAGTTTCAAAACCTGGCCACTTACTGAGGCACTGTAAGCAGAATCTACCAATATGTTTTAAAATAAATTAATCATGTATGCTGATTTACTATAGACTGACACTATAAATATGTTGTTAAAATAAATTCATGTTATATTTGATACAGTGGAAACAGATGCTAGAAACAAGTTGTTAAAGTAAATGAATAGTATATGCTGATGTAGCATAAGCAGATGTTATAAAATATTGTTAATAAAATAGTGGTATATGCTGATGCATTTTTTTAAGGTGAAATTGACTGCTTTGTCTCTAGATTAGAATCAGGCCTGACTCAAAAGGGGTATACATCATCTCCACTTATTCATTCTTGGCATTCTGTGAGTTTCTTTTTATTGCTGTTTTAATCTTTATACTGTAGGAGTTACAGTCCTGGTATCTTTCACTTGTGTACAATAGGTATATATGCACTCTAATTTTTCATCAAATGTCCCTAATCATCTAGTAGGCACCATAATCTTAAATCTAGCTGCATGTACAAAATAGACCTGAAGAATATCTCAACTGTCAGAATTTAAAGTATAACCAGAAAATGTGCTGGTATAGGTGAGATGAGAGAGTAGACATGAGAATAAGTGATACATCATCATCCTAAGATGAATCTTACCCTATAATCGATCCTTTGAATACAACCACTTCAAGATCAGTTGTCATGCTTTCATCAAGCACCTCAGTGTCAAGGTCAGGCAGGTATGGGGACAGAGGACTCCACTGCTTACTGTCATGTACCACAAATATAGGTTTAGAATGGGCCACGGCCACTATATATTATGCCACAAAAAACACTGTAAATATGCACTAATACTTTGCTTATAAAAACACGTAGGCCTTCAGTGTTTCCTAAAGAAAGTCCAGTGAAAAAAGATAAGAGGCAGATTTAAGATCAAGTCCACAAAATGGTGCCTCAGTATCTAAAGGCACTGAATACTGATGAAGGGCAAGTATCCTCTGTGTTCCAGTAGTTACAAGACTATTGTTAACAACAGAGAATAATATGAATGCAATATTGTTGTTATAATACCTTTTGGACAAGCTAAATGAAGTATTTTAAGCAAATTATAATATGCATTAATGATTACTATTGAATCAGAACTTTTTCCAAGCAGATGGTGAAGACTATGCCCTAAGGTTTGCATCTACAAATGAATCAATAAATGAATGACTAAGTAATTTAAACCCCTTGTACAACTGGGAAGACATACAGAATTTTCTTGGGGCCATATATGATTGTAATCAGACCATCATTACCTGGAGGTTTGACTCAGGAAAGGTGGCCATGACAGCATCAAATTAAAAACAAGTCCATTTAGGCACTGCAGGGAAAAATATATATTCCTGTAATAAGTGCACCATAAAGAGCAAATTTACAGTGCAAGGAAGTAAAATTCTGCTGCAAGATTGTCTAAAAGGTGAATAGTCAAGACACAGGAGAAGTAGTTTCTTTGTTTAACGTATTGCCCTATTAACAGTCTCATGTGTTTTTCTTGTTGATTTATTGTCAGTCACTCCCTTCTCTCTGTCCATATTCTCCATTACCCAGGTCACTAATCATTAATCAATTCCATGTTGCCTGGTCACAGCAGGTATCTGCCCTCTGTGCCATGAAGCTGCCAGTGTCTCTTGTTTAATTTAAGCAGTTACACAAACCAGGCAGTTGCCAACATACCAAAAAAAAAAAAAAAGAAAAAAATCAATAGTTTAAAAAGGCAGAATCCCTCTTTCGAAAATTTTCAAAACTAATTGAAGAGTCTAACACTAGAACACAAGAACATCTTTCCAAACAAAGGACACCCTCAACCAATATAATGAAACATATTAATTACTCATTTAAAACCTCACCTAGTTTTACTTATGAATTTTCAGTTTGGTCTATTACATGCTCATGTTAATGCACTTAATCAGAGAGTACCCATTCATATAAATTATTTATTTATTTATTTATTTAAATTTGTTGACCGGGAGTGTCCGACTGGACGTAGGTCCATTTTGAGTGGAGGCCCGGGGAGAAAAGCTCCACAGTTAAAATAAACAGACAGTATATACATTGGATTACATAGTGAATAACAATTTACATAGCAATTACTTGCAACATATTTACAGATGAAGAACATAGTATATCAGTAGACAACTAGAATCTTTATCTGTGAAGTGCATACCAGACATTAACAAATGTTACAAGAAGAAGAAGTTCGTGCTGTATAATAAGTACTGGCTTATGAGCATCTGAGCTTGCTATAATCAAGGTAGTTAGTAGAGTGGAATGAAAGGTAGTGGTTGGATGGGGTGGATGATATTAGAGTGGGAGTTGCAAGGGCATAGCCAGCATGTTTTTAGTTGCGCTTTTAGTAAAGTTTTGAAGTGGGTGCATGATGGTATGGAGGTAATTGTGGGTGGGAGTGAGTTCCATAATTTCACTATGGCGCAAGAGAATAGTGCTTCACCAGCAGAGTTATTGGCTTTAGTGATCTGCAAGTGATTTTTGCTGCTGGATCTTAGTGGTCTGGTGGTGCAATAGGGTTGGAGTAGATTCTGGAGGGATGGGACATTTAGTGGATGGTTTACTAGTTTGTGGGCGAGTGAGAGTTGATACCACTGAAGGAGGTGAGGGAGTTCAAGCCAGCCCAGTTCAGCAAGTGAGAGACAGTGGTGACTATGGTAGGATGCCCCCGTGGCAAATTTGGTGATTTTGTTGTAGCAGGTCTCTAGCTTGTTTAGATCACATTGCCTTAGGTGGTATATATTGGAGAGGCATAAAGTAGGGTGGAGATAAGGTGGGAATTTGCTATTGAAATCTTTGCTGCTTTGGTGAGAAATTACTTATTTCTGTATAACGCTCCTAGTTTTTTGTGGACTTTTTTATAGTCATGGATATGTGAATGTCAAATTTTAGTTTATTGTCTATTTCCACTCCTAGCAATTTGGTGTGTTCAGTTGGGTATATAGTGGTGTTGTCTTTTGCCGTGATGTTAAAGTAAGAGTTGTTTTGAGTATGTTTGGTGGGTTGGAAGATGAGTAGTTTAGTTTTGTTTGGGTTGAGTATTAATCGGGCATCGGATAACCATGTTTCAACAGAGGAAAAGGCTTCCTGTGTGACTTTTTGCAGTTTTGGTAGGGACTGGGCTGAGCAGATGATGGTCGAGTCATCTACGTATTGTATAAGTGTGCCATGTTTGGTGGCAGAGGCTAGATTATTGGTGTAAACAGAGAAGAGAAGGGGGTCCAAGGATGGATCCTTGGGGAACCCCTATGGAGACAGGTAGTTGGGGAGATATGTCATTCTGCCATACAACAAATTGTTGGCGGTCAGATAGGTAACTCTGAAACCAGTTGGTGACCGATTGTGAGAAGGATAAGTTATTGAGGACAGAGAGAAGTTGTTTGTGTGGGACCATGTCAAATGCTTTAGATAGGTCTAGGAAAGTAGCAGAGGAGAGATAGCCATTGTTTTTATGCTGAAGGATAGTGTTAGTAAAGGAGAGTAAGGCAGTGGTGGTGCTATGGTTTGGTTGGAAACCATGCTGAGTACTGGAAAGGAGGTAGTCTGAGACCTGAGAGTGTATGCATCTCTCTAGTATTTTGGAGAGTGGAGAGAGAATAGCTATGGGGCAGTAATTGGTTAGTTTTGTGGAAGGTCCGCCTTTGTGGAGGGGAATTATATGTGATACTTTCCACAGTGTGGGAGCGTAACTTTCTGACAGAGATCGGTTAATCAAGATGGATACTGGGTAGGCCAGAGCATCAGCTGCGATTTGTAGGTATTCACTTGGGAGGCTGTCTGCTGCTAATTTGGTGGGTTTAAATTTAGTTAAGAGTTTTTTTTATGTTGGAGGTAGGTACAGGAGAAAAAGAGAAGGCAGTGGGGAGATTACCAGTTGAAGGTGTGGGTTGGAGGGGAGGGGGGTTGTGTTGTTTAGCTAGTGATAGTATGGTTTGGGTGAAGTGTGTGTTGAATGAGGTAGCAATATTTTCTGAGGAGTGAGGGATGTTAGGAGGAGGGGTACTGACTTTACCTGGGTGGAGGATGGAGTTTATGGAGGACCAGAATTGTTTGGGGCTGTGTTGTGAGGAGACTAGGGCAGACTGGTAGTATTGGGATTTGCCCTGTTTTATTAGCTTTTTGACTCTATTGCGTAGTTCTAGGAATTTCTGTCTAGCTGAGGGGGGTTTTGGTTTTGCGCCAGTGCTCCCAGGCTTTATCCCTGTTTTTCATTTCTGACTTAGTGGTTTTCTGTAGCCATGGAGAGGGTTGTGCTTTGGTTCTGCAGAATCATATGGGGGCATGGTAATTAAGGATGTTCAGGAAGGTAGTATTAGAAAATTCAACTGCATCATCTAGACTGAGGTACTTTAGAGGATGCCAGTTACATTCTTTGAGGGATGAGATGAATGTGAGTGGGTTAAAGTTTAGTTTTTTACGTATTTGATGGTAGATGACAGGTTTAGCTTGGTATATGTATTTTTTGAGTAGGAATGTTGGGGAGTGATCACTGAGGCTATCTGATAAGCAGCCTGTTATATATGACTGGGGGCTCTTACTGACTAGTATCCAATCCAGGGTAGTGTGCTTGGTGGAGTTTTTATTTATCCTGGTTGGTGACTGGACTAGTTGAGTGTAGCCATGAAGGTGTACATGATGGGTTGGATTGTTGCCAGAACAGGATTGCCAGTCAATATTGAAATCACCTAAGATGATAGTTTCTTGGGGGAGATGGTGGGTAGACCAGATGAGGAGGTTTTCTAGGGGAGGGATGTTTTGGCCAGGTGGGAAGTAGCATCCAATTATGTTGATGGATTGTTTTGGTTAATTTTGAGGTTGGTATATATTATTTCTTCATTGCCTATTTGTGGAGCTGATGATTTTAAGATCTGGATGTTTAGATGCTGTTTAAATATTATAGCTACACCACCTCTTTTTTTTTTTTTTTTTTTTTAAATTATGGGAAGGAACTGTTTTCAGAAGCTAGTGAGTCACCTCCCCCCATACCTCTCAAAGCAAGAAATCTGGACAAAGCCATAAATAATGGGGGGATAAAGACACAAAAATAGGGACACTTTTTAAAGTGTTGCACTTACAAACTTAGAGAAAATTGATAGAATAACAAATGTTGCATTAGCATGAATTTTCTAAAGAGTATGAAGTCTGAAACTCAAATGTCTGTCATTATTTTCTGACTTCAAACCTCAATGGTTTGACAGAAAACTGCAATTTTTATGAGAAACAGACCAAAAATAGGATGCAAAAATCTGGATGTTCTGCAAAAAACTGTACAGTTGAGAAGTATGCCGGGCTCCCCCATTTAGTATCCACTGCGCCATTGTTGGCCATTCGATAACTGGCAGAGCAGTTTCAGTATTATTCCAGCACTGCAAGGTTACTGAATATGCCCATGGGGGGTAATTTCAAAAACAAAGCACAACCATATTCCTTTTGCAGTTTTTGCTAGATGGCTAGCGCATATGGCTAGCTCATCACAGTCCTCGATTTAAACCTACATGTTGTGTGATCATAAGAGGTCCAACATGATCCACTGAAAAGCAAATTGGATCACCATCCTTCAGCAACAGAAATGCATCAGTTATATTTCAGTCTGTTTGCAAAATTTTACAGTCCTTGAACAGTGTTCTCACAAGAAGACCAGTATCTCCCTGAGGGTGTGACTTGATGATTACATCTGGAAAGATAAACTATAATTTCCCTAACTAAATGTAAACATAGCCTGTTCCACACTACAGTGGATATGGATTAGTATATATATGGTTAATGAATGTTTATGCATTTGCCACAGTCTGTGGATTGTCTGCCTGAGAATAGGTATTTAGTGAAATGGCTGTTAGCAGATCACATTGCTCCTTACTTGAAGAAAGTCACTTGCTCATGGCAGATCTATTGGGTCACATCTTAAAAAGCAAATGGTACATAGGACTAATAACGTTAATGAATTATTTTTAAAAATGTGCAATATGATAGCAAATAACTGTGGAAAAAAAACACTGTCAGTTGTTTGTTCATAATTTATATAATTCATTAGATTTATGTAATTGTATGCAGTAATGAAAACAACACATAATAAATATTTAAGAAGAAGAGGACTCTGAAACACCATATATTAATGCCATTGTTCACTGTTTCAATATAAGATGAGGAAGGGGCGAAATCCTTATTATAGCACTATACTGCAAATATAATAAATATAATAAATCCTTATTATAGCACTATACTGCAGTATACTATGTTTGGTTTTCAATGCACAAAGTATTACCTATGCAGTTGTAAGTCACACACATACACTCACAGACACACACACACACATTGTGTCTCTGCTAAGCACTCTCTTTTCATATACAATCTCTAAAGACAAAATAGTTTTTTAATCAAACATAGAATTTGTTGTTTAACAACAAACAAATACATAACTTGCAGTCATTACTCGTGCTCACACATGAGTTACCACAGGCAAAACTAAAAAAAAAAATTCTCTTGTCCATCTGTTGTTCTTTTGATATGTACATGAGACTTCATCATTGCTGAGTTGCATAAAGCCATATTCAAATTTCTAATAAAGCAGTAGAAAAATGCATTCTTTAAAACTGCAGAGACAGGTATGCTAGCATCAAATACAAAAATAAGATCAGGAAGAAAACAAAAAGCCAGACAAGACTACTTGTTTACTTAATGAATTAAACTCATAAGAACTCACAATGCAAACTTGTTTACCTATGTTTGTGCCTATAGCTTCAGATTCATTGTCTTAATATGACTATATATCTGATGATTTTTTTAATCTATTTGTTAACCTCATAAACCCAGTGATCAAAGTGTTTATTTTCAAGGGTAACCCAAGAATACAGTTAAGTGACTTGCACACAGCCATACATTTGGCAAATGGAACTTGGAAGAATCACACCATGTATTATCGGGTATATATTAGAACATCGAAGTTTCAGAACTTCAAATGTTCTAACATCAACCCCTATTCAGCAAAAGCTGAAAACATCGAACATACAGAACAGCAAATTTTTTCCTAGGGAAAAAAAATTGCTATTCCAAAATACATACACACAACACAAGCACACCAAACAAACAGCAATCCACACACATACACCTAAAATCTTACACCTAACCCTACACTAAACTATACACACACCACTAACTATCTACTTATTTTAACCCAAACCCTAACCCTAAGGTCTGTCACTATCCACACTCACCTCACTCGTGCCCTAACCTTAACTCACCTACCCCACCCTAACCCTCACGTCCACAAAATCGCACACTTACCTAACCCGTGCCGTAACCCTAACTCACCTAACCCACCCTAACCCTTATGTCCACACAATCGCACACATACCTAACCCGCACCCTAACCCTAACTAACCAAACCCGCACTCAATCGCACACTTACCTGAACCCAACCCGTAACTTTCCACCACAGCGCTGATAATACTGAAGCAACAGAAATGGACAATGGAATTCTTTCCCTAGGAAAAATTTCAGTTTTCTGTTGTTCGATATTTTCAGCTTTTGCTGAATAGGGGTCGATATTAGAACATTTGAAGTTTTGAAACTTCGATGTTCTAATATAGACCCGTATTCTTGACTGTAAGAACCAGCTCATTAGCATCTCAGAGGTTTTCCATTATTAAGGCAGTGAAACTGCTAAATTATACAGTAAAAGTAGTTTATTAAATGTCATTTCTGGTTTACTCATAATTGAAGGTGGCATCTCATAAACAATAATGAAATAAATGGAGTATGTGTTTGAATATTGGTATTTTGAAGATGAAATATATCAGGAGCCAAAGCACAGTGACCATACCACTCTGTGGTAAGTGAAGAGAGATCCGAGATATGGCTACATATTATAGAAGTGACAAACAGGTTACATGTGATAAAGATCAAATTGTGGAATATAAAATAATTATTTATGGCATTTCTGAAGCATTTATAAGTGGTGGAGATGAGGGTGCAGAGTTACCGCACAAGTAAAAGGTATCCATTAAGCAACTGAGGCTTGAAATAAATTAGCTGAGATGTCATAACAAATTCAACAAGTGGAGTATCAACTGGTTGGAAAGGAAGTTAGGGCAAGAATATGAAATCAGGGATTGCTTGGAGTGTGGAAAGAAATGGATGGACAGATTTGATGGATTATTTCAAACTCAAGATGGTGGACTAGACTGGATTTATAAAACATTTGTTAGGGATTGCAGCTTTGAAATATTTGCCCGCACCTTTGTTCGAAGTGAAAATATGGGCAGCCTAGGACAATACAGATAGAGTTTCTGAATTGTGAAAAGGAGCAGTTGTTCTGGCAGTTGTGGCACCTTGTAAAAAATACCAATACCTAGTGATCTATCTTTGCTGAACATAGTTATTCCAAAATGACTTTAAAAAATGTGTTCTGGAAGCAGTAATGGAAGTTAAACTATAAACTATTCCCTGCTACTTTGAAGATGAGTTCTACAACAGAGTATAGAATGTGGAACAAATGATTGTCACAATGAAGGAATTGCAATAGAGATTAACAAGTACACACATCAACCAGGATAATGAGACTGTCGGACTAAGAGACACCAACTCCACTGGAGAGGCTGAATGTGACTCAGAAGAGAATGCACTGTTGAATAGTAAGAGATGTTATGTGTATGTGTATGTGTGCAATCCCTGCAAAGAAATGGCTTAAGTAGCTTACTGGGTCCACTTCAGCTGCATAGTTTGGATAATATAACAAGGAATGTGAAGCAAAGTTTTAGTATTGTTAGAATATTTAAAAAGCATGCTGCAGGAAAAGGCTATGTCTTGATCTAGGTATATGGTAAGTGATTATTTCTTATACTTTAATAGATGGAAGAAGCTCAGAATTGCATGAAAGCTACTGACTATTATGTTGGCAGATAAAGATGTGTTATCATAAATGATTATTTAACTAGAAAACTTTTTGTATTTGTAGTATTTTTTTTATATTAAGTTAAATACAATTATTGTGATCAAACTCTTATAGTTCTTAGATTTTTCTGTGATATATCATAGAGCGTGTGTTTGGGCTGCTGAAGTTGTGGTTCCAGTCCCTAGATACATTTGGCGGAGTCCTGCAGTACAATCCACGTACATGTACTGAAATATTCACTGTAATATCCTGAGAAAGTAGCTTCAGCAGAATCAACAAGGAGAAGGGGCACACATCCTACCACCATTGGCAAGGTCAGCAGAGCCACACACAGGTGAGGAGTCAGAGGGGGAACCAGCAGCTACTGTGAGTGTAGGCAGATGTAGGCATGCTCAATATGCCTTCACATTGGCTAAGAGACAACACATAGCATATTCATTCACCACAGAAGGGGCTAAAACCTTCCTCCTATGCACATACATATAGTGACATTGATGCCAGGCTATGCTCACAACCTTTACCTACTCATGTAAAGGCTGTGTACTGCTAACATCAGACAGAATCACCCCTGAATTAAAACTGTTGCAACTGCTGGATTTATAACTCATTACATCCGAGTGACGCCTCCAGGTGCATCTGCAGTTACCTCCTACTGCTCCTCCAAGCGTCAAATATTGCTTGTTCATATTTTCATTAATAATTCCAAAATCATGCCCTGTACAAGGTATCAGAATATTTTATCTTGAAGCATACATGATGGCAAACACAATTGTATTGATATTTGACCTATGTCAATGAGTATTTGTTAGAATTGTAAGGTGATAACTTTATTTTTTAAAGGCCGAAGCCACGCCCACTAGGAGTTAAAGGTGCACAATCAAAAGTGCTGTACTGGAGGGTAGATGTTGAACCTGTAATATATTGTGTAATAATACAAATGAATGGCATATACTTGCATGTTGTTACTTGGTAATGTAAGCCAGTAAAAGGTGGGTGATTTGTACAGAAATTACTTTAACATGTGGCAGCAGACACTTATGTGACTATATGTGTCATGTATCAAGTAGGGTCACTGAATGTCCTCAGTTTAGCACCATACATTAGCACTGGAAAATCATTAAAGAGAGAAGTTAAAAAGTAATGAGGCACATTTCAGTTTTAGACTTCACAACCCTCACAGGATCATTAACAATACTTGTGCAAAAAATGTTTGATTCAATCAACTGTTTAATTTTCTAAGACCAAAATACGTCAAAGGTACAATTAACAAAACAACAAACACAGATATACTAGGAACTAAATTAGCCATGCACCCTGAACATCAGATACAAATGTTAAGTATCCCTGAATCAAAAATATAGAAAACAAGGATATGGCACAGTTATCATTTGCACAGGGTGTTAAGTATATGTGTGTGTGTGGGGGGGGGCTTGGGATGGGGGGCAGGAGGCCTTGGCTGACACACAAGGTAGGTGAGTGTGTGTGAGTAAGAAAGAGAAGGAGGCAGACATTTGGATAAAATAACAAATGGCCAGTGAGACAAAATGAGCTTTAAGCTTCACAGCTGAACGACGTAACTGTTGTGTGTATGTCTATATGAGTCTTCCAGGTAAAACTGGTGTGTGAGTGTCTGCATGAGCACATTCAAGCTCTGTGCTAGCTCTACTTCTTAGTTTGTCAGACATGTGTAAGCTGTACATGGTAAATGTGGCAGTTCATCATTGCCATACTGAGCCACGAGAACTGTCTCTGTCAGGAGTTGAACTGGCATATCCACACCCATGGTCAGATGCAATGCTGCTGCCTGAACGTGACTGATGTCTGCTAGATGAGCCAGGTCTATATTATATTCTCAAAGAGTCAGTTCAGCGAATGGCATTTTACATCAAAATGCTGTTCAGTGAACTCGCTCATGTGGGGCTCTGTGCCCGCCATACCCCCCGCTAATTATATATACCAACTCCGAGATCACACTACAGCGAGGAAAGGGCAAATTTGTGTAAAATGCCATTCATTGACCTGACTTTCCGAGGATATAACATAGACCCGATGAGCTCCCATCTTGAGGCTACCCATGACCATGAAGATCTGTCATATAATCAAAAGCACTATTTGTCAATCACTTATTAGTCGAAAACTAATAAGTGAAAAGTCTAAATGTCAAATTAATGTTTCAGTGAAACATTTTACTGGGAAAGCAACCAGTCGTCCATCATCAGGGATTTGCCCTTTTCCCACTGTAGTGTGATCTCAGAGTTGGGATATTTAGTTGGGGGGTATGGGGGACATAGCCCCCCACTAGAATAGGTTTTATTTGGTGATGTTTTTGTGTAGTTCACTGGATTGGCCAACTGTTTTTTAACCCAGGGAAAGGTTTGCTGAAATTTTCATTGGACATTTAGGGTTTTTGCTTATTAGTGTTCAATTAATAAGCATTTGACTAATAGTGTTTTCAATTATATGATATAGACCCGAATATGATCCCATGGCCTGCCACGTCTGGGTATGGATATCTCAACTACTGATGGAGCATTGGAAGTAGTGCCACTATGGGACCATGATCGGGCATAGCCACATTAGATAACAGCAGATGATGTAGCTGACCTAAGCTCACAAGGATGCTATCCCCCTCCCATCAGATGTTCCATCACAGACACCACCCATTCCCATGTATCATTCATCCGATCCACTGAATCAGCAACACAGTGGAGGCAGTCACTCATGTCAGCCTATGCCACATCTACAATACTAAGCATTTCTTTGGAGGATCTATGGGAACATGACTGTGCCTCCATGATGGCCTTAAACCTATGTTGAGTGGCACAGGAAGACATACCTGGATCAGGAAGAAGATGGACATCAGGCCTTCTCTGAGCACCCCTAAGAACCATCCTGTGTGGCACCTCACCCACACTTTGGCTAAGGCCGGAGTTAACAGGCACTGAAGCTGCAGTAACCATACTTCCTGACAGATTGTTTCACACTCCACCTGTGCAGTATCTGAGGGCTAAAAATGTAAAAACACAAAAGAAAACTTCCAAAAGTAACGAATTAGCAGGCAATAATGAAGAATAATCCATTTATTGTATTCAAATAAAGCGCTTTTCGCACGTAGCATGTACGAACTTAATCAGGAGAGGTGCCATATAAATATCAAAAGCTCAAACTCAGCTGATGCATCAATTGAAATGCAAAACACATTAAAGACCTATTACTAAATCATAAAAGCTTACCATGTAATAAAATTTAAACACTCTATTATATATATATATATATATATATATATATATATATCTTGTTAAATATTTTAACACTAGTACTGATTTCCTTCATTTTACATTTAATTTTGAGGAAAAACAGATTGCCTATTTGGATGTGCTCTTAATTAAAAATAATCATGATAGAAAATACAAAACTAAGGTATATAGAAAACCATTGTATTCCAATACTTTCCTACATTTTTCCAGTGCTTATCCTATGTTTCAAAAAAAGTCCGTGGTTAAAGGACAGTTAGTAAGGGCTGCACGGATATTTACAAGAGATGATGACTTTTACGAGGAATGTAGGAATTTAAAGGACATGTTTCTTAGAAGAGCATATCCAATGGGATTCTTAGATAAAATATTAGACAAAATCTATGATAAGAGATATAGAGGTATTTATAAACCAGTTGTTAAAGGACTTAGTGAAATACAAATTTCGGAGACTTCAAGTAATGGATTAGGGAATTCCCTTTGTGATACAGTAAATTTATTAATTAATGGTAAGGAGAAAAGAAAAACTTTCCCTTTTGAATATAGCTTGACTTTAACTTTCAGTTCTGATTTTTACTTTATAAAGGGAATTGTATCCAAAAATTGGAATATCATAAAAGAAAACAAGGAATTAGTAGATAAAGTAGGTAAAGCACCAAGGTTTACATTAAGAAGAGACAGAAATTTCAAGCAACTACTGAAGGGTATTAATAACACCAAACATAAGGTTACTAATAAAGGAATGCACAGCTGTGGTTCCTGTCCCTATTGTAAATTCATTTTAGTGAGTAATTCTATTAATATCAATAATTTTGATATAAAAAGCAAGTATAAAAAAAATTGTAACTCCAAAATGGTTATTTACCTAGCTATATGTCAGTTCTGCCCATGTTTTTATGTAGGAAAAACTGTTCGTAGATTAAGAGACAGAATCTACAAACATATTTACAACATAACAAAATCTAAATTAGATAATGCACTGGCTAAGCATGTCTCAGTATACCCTGCACATACTTTTAAATTTTGAGTGTTAGATCAATTAATACCCAACATTAGGGGTGGCCCTTTAGAAATTGAATTAGAGAAGTTAGAATTACTTTGGCAGATTAGATTGTATTCATATAATTGGCCAGGCTTAAATGACATGTGCTCTATAATGGCCTTATTAAAACTTAAAAGCTTTAGTAGATAGGAACTTTATAGGACTAATGTTATATGGTATTATTATTTTTTATATATGTATAGATATATATTTTTTATATATATACATACACATTTTGATTTTAGATTATCCCCTGGATTCATGAAGCTCGGCGCAAGTCCAGAGTAAGGCTTGCGCCGGCCGTGCGGTGTAGATGTGGAGTAGACGCGCCATATGCATATTAATGAAGGCACGCAGCTGCCACAACCACGTGCATAGGAAACATGCGTGAGTGCAAGGGGCGTATTGAAGTTGCGCAGGGAGGCATGTCAATGTCGGCTTTCGAGGAGCAACCTAAACTGCTGAATATTATATTCCACCAGCGATAGTAATCGTACCTATCAGTGTCCGTGGAGACTGAAACGTATGCAAAGCAGAGTCCCTGCGAACAGAAAATGAAGACTGAAACACAAATGCACGGTAGGGAATAATGGGTCCCTACCCATGAACAAATGACAGGAAAACTGTGTGCCTGTAATCCAACGTAGTGTTGATAGCTATACCATGTGGAAGTGAAACGTATCAGATGTTAGCGTGCCGCCAGTAGGTACGTCCAGTCCAACGGAGAAGGTCTCCAGCTGACCCATAATTTGAGGGAGGGAACATAGCTGTGCAGATGTGTCCATAACAAAATACACGAGGAGAAATGTAGATATAGGTAGTGACCGTATGTCTGAATCATATCCCACAAGCCATGTAATAGTCACATACAAAAGGTATGTCCGTATTTCACATACCAAATGTGATAGGAAATAGCATATGCATGTAAACGAAACAGAAGGAGCATATAAACGAGCCATAACAACACGGACACATGTAGGCCGAAAGGAACAGTATGATCCATACCGTCGACCAAGATTACCACCTGTCCCACTTTGCGAGCGACAGTCCCTCTGTGGGCAGATATGTCCTGACACAAACATGTAAAACTGGCAAATGTCCAGAGAATATAGGACATAATTCCTCCTTAGACGTCATGCAATAGTTGCATTAAACATATTTCACTGGACATATAATACATAAATGTCACAACAAACAGAATAAGATGCCAAAATGCTACAAGAATAAGCTTAGATATAGACAAGAATTGTAAGTTATATCTGCCGAACTGACCGTGGGTATGTGTCGGCCTGTAAAATATGCTGTGTTCACTGCAACTGTCACAGTAGGGTTGCCACCCTTACAAATGACCGAAGTAGGACATGTTTGGTACAGACATCAAACTGTACAGGCCGACACATACCCACGGCCAGTACAAAGGACAGAACATAACTGTTTTGCCTGCAGAAAAGAGTATTCCTGTAGCATTTTAGTTGCTTATTCTGTTTCTCATAACAGTCAGGTATTTCAGATACAGAATTAATTGTTTAATGCAACTATCACATAAAATATAAGTAATATGTTTGTCCTAAAATCTCAGGACATTTGCCATGTTGACAATCACATGTCAGGACACAACTGCCCAAAGAGGGACTATCCCTCGCAAAGTGGGACAGGTGGTAACCCTATGTCACACTGTGGCCAATTGAAAAGGTGGAAACACAACCGTTGACTGTGGGGAGGCAATGTCCACAATGGTTGGACATGTGTAAGGAATAGCTTGGACATAGGAAAAGGTGCCATCCTACCAATGAGTAGAACAGGCTGGCAAAATCCGGAAGTCAGCTGTATAATCCGAACATGTATGTGACACAGTCGAACGGGTAGTACCCAGATACACCAACCAAGTAATGAAAGTGAAGTAAGGGCATGTACCTATGTGCGTGAGGTATAGCATGTGGAAAGCAAACATGGCAGGGTAGTCCACACAACCATAAAGGTACCCGACACATGTAGGGTAGTCAATGTGTAATTCCTGCCGTGTCATGGGCCAACAACCAAAAGTAGTGCTCTATGGGATGTGAGTAATTGGCGTGTGAGGGGTGTGAGTTTAATGGTAAATTCCTCAAAGGCGATATTTGTGTCATATGCAGAAAAGGTGAACTGGAGGTGTATGAGGGGGCAACGGGTGAAGTGGAAAGAAACACAACCTCATGTAGAAACAGCTGCAAGACAAGCAGACAGGCCATAGTGTAGAACACAATCCCACAAACATATGAATATGGAAATATGCGAGACAAATGTATAGATACGGCACCATCACATACCCACAGATGGGCCCTGATGGAACTGGTCATAACAAATGCAACACACCTGGATGCATAATAGCCTACCCAGCATACCCTCCACAACACACAGCCTGCCACCATACCAGAACATCCACCAAATCCAGCCGTACTTGGTCCAGTGGTTTGTTGCAGAAACAGCTACACACAGTGACCCCTAGTCATATATAGTAGGTATTGTCACCCTAGGCAGTGTCAGGATTGCAAACCATGTATCCCCTGCAGGTAAAACCCCCTGCACATTTTCGTGAAGCCACAAAAATCTTTGTTATCTAACTTGTTTTGGTCTTGACCAATTTTTGGGATATCCCTCACGGGATGACCAACTTGTGTAAATAGTAGAATGGGTATGACGACATGATGTCCAATCCAGTAGATATCTGGACACAAGTCAGAACTTGCAGTGGAGGTCCATGACACTGTCCAGCCCTAAGTGGGCATGCATAACCTACCACCCAGAATAAAATACCTTCCCGTGACGCACGTGTCCAGACACGAATAGGAGGGAGAATATAATGCACACATTTGCAAAGTGGAAAACGGCATGAGGGCGAGAAAGACACTACTTAAACAGGTCAACCCTGATCAAGTGTGAGGGACACTAACTGTGTGCAGTCATGACTGACCATACCTGTCAACCTGTGTGAGCAAGATATTTGGACAGAGCCATGAATATAAGTGAGACAAAGGTCCAAAATCAGGGACAATCTGTAAACATATCTCTTAGAAACATAGAATGTGATAGAATAACAGTTTGCACATTGGCATTAATGTCTGGAGTATGTTGTCTGAAATCCAACTGTCTGTCAGCACATTCCGACTGCAGTCTTCATTGCCGAGCTACTGCTGTGCCAGAACACAACAGCATATTACAGAGGTCCGTGCCATGCCACTCAACTGTCCGGATATTCACAGAATGACTAGGGTCACCACCTGTCCCACTTTGCGAGTAACAATCCCTCTGTAGGCAGTTGTGTCCTGTGAAAAAAATCAAGATAGCAAATGTCCTGAGAGTTTATTTCCCAATTTACTTTAATAGTCGCATAAAATGGTTATTTTATATATGAATCCTCAATATGTTATGTGAAGTAGCATAAGCAATTCAAATGTTACTAGAATAAGCTATTATATGTACAAAAACGTAAAAGTTCAGTACTATGCACGGCTGTAGATATGTTTTGTCCTGGAAAATCTGACATGTCCCACTTTGGGCAGTCGAAAAGGTGGCAGCCCTAAGAATGACCACAGGTTCGCACCATAGTATTGGTGTGTGCCTCCGACAATCTGCACCGGTGTGGTAAATAGCTGAGGATTGACGTCACTAAATGAGACATATCCTGAGTATAAGACTCCACAACCTGCGGAAAAGTCATGGTAATGCAAAACCCAGCATTCTATCAACTTTGTAATCTTGTAAGAGCAATAGTTAAAATGTCCCTAATTGTCCCCCCCATTGTGTAGGTTTTGCACAGGTTCGGTGCTCTAAGAGGTTGAGAGGTATGGTCCGTACATATTTACAGGAACAGCCCATCACACTTGTATAATGTACAACCGCATACCTGTAGTCACTTCATGTCCAAAAATAATAATCCCCATATGACTGTATACAGGCAATAGTCAAATGTGAATGGGAACACCCCTCACCGTGGAGTATGCACTGCAACAACCCCACCCATAATATGTAATGCCAACAGAATAATCTGCTGACAGGTGCCCAAACACCTGTGTCTATAAACACAAGTAAAACTTCAAAATAGGGAGATAATCCCTGTCCATATGCTTCATCTAACATTTGACCTCGGCCAGGGAAGTTCCGTTCACCAGGTGGACAAGCCTAAACCCAGATCACTACATGAACACCCTGACAATCAAAGACCTGCATGTGGCTGGACTATATGCCTTGGTGTTCTGCATATCCTCGGAGTGATTAACAATGCAGCCGGAGTCAACAGCAGTAGGCAATAGGGAATGTTTAATATGTAGTACTGCCTTTTTCCCAGCAGGAGAATGGATGCCTGTGTCGTAGGTGAAGCGGTGAGGCGTATGTTGATGTAGCTAAGTACTATGGGTATGCATATCAATGAGGGAGAACACCAATAGAATAGTGGTTACGGTATCCGGCCAACGTGAATGCAGTCCCGGTTGACCTACGACCACTGCACATATAACTTGAAAGTGTAATGAAAGCGTTCTTGCAGTACACACATTTAAATATGTAAAGGTGAACGTGTGTTTTGCAGTAGTCAGTAAACTGGAATACAGATATGTAACTGTTATGGTCAGAATTATGAAAGTTCACGGAAGCACAATTATCTATGAAACATATGTAACCCACAATAAGGATATGCAAGTGCGCCTGCACGTGTGTAATCTGCTCACAGAATAGAAAATGAATGGTGTTTTCCCCACATTCTATGTACATGGCTCATACCTGTTAAACCCGTAAAGTACGAAACCGGATAAAGCCATGACAATAACTAGTACAAATAGGGACAATCCCCAGATATTGCCCTAACAAACATAGAAAGTGGATAGAATAACAGGTGTGTCACTAGCATGGATTCTCTGAAGGGTATGAAGTCGTAACCTGAAATGTTTGTCATTATTTACCAATGTCAGTTTTTAATGATATGCTACTAACTCGCCAGATAGACACAAGGTTATGAAAAATGGACGACAAATAGGGACAATCCCCAGATATTGCCTAACAAACATAGAAAGTGGATAGAATAACAGGTGTGTCACTAGCATGGATTCTCTGAAGGGTATGAAGTCGTAACCTGAAATGTTTGTCATTATTTACCAATGTCAGTCTTTAATGATATGCCACTAACTTGCCGGATAGACACAAGGTTATGAAAAATGGAGCAAAGATAAGAGGCAAACAGCTGTACATGCAGAGGAAATCTGTACAGTTGAAAGGTATGATATGGAGATATATATACACATACATCCACAGATATAATCCAAAGCAAATTACGAGATGAGGAATGTACAGACATATGTATATATGTACAGATATATATATCTATACACACATGATACATGAATAGATATATACACAACAAACATATGTCCCTGTACATATAACACATGTACATAAATAGGTCATGGTATAGCTAATATGGATAGACAGACATGCATGAAAGGAGAATACACCGATGGTTTCCAAACCATTTCCCGGAAAGTACCAGTGTGACAGGGCCTGCAAGTTCTACACGTTAAACATGAATATAGGTGTCCTTTGCAGGACCCAAAAAATTGATCCGTATGAAGTGTGAACCGTCATAGATGTGAAAGACGTCACAGCTGCAACTACGATATAGCTGTACATGCAACAGTAGCAGGTGCAAAGGTAATAACACATGGGTCAATTGAATGTGTGACGTACGAGCTGATAACCGCAGAGTGGGGAGTGCTCGGAAGTGTCCTCACACTTTATTATCGCTCACATTAAACATGTCTAATGGGTACTTTGGAGGTGTGTCAGGTATGGGAATCATGGGTATGCAGAATTGGGCCAAGGTGTTGGTTGGCACAGATCTATTAGGTACGCGCAATGGGAGTGATCAATATACCTATGTGGGTATAGCACATGCCTATATTCACCAAAAAGGTGCAACCCATCCACTGGATATTGTGTAAACCATTGGGGAGAAGACGTAGGGACCTATATCAGTGTCATGTAGGTGATTATCATGGATGGACACGCATACGACCAAGATGGTAACCATACCTGCCAGAATGTCAGAATAAGACAGCTGGACTAACGCATAGTACACGACAGACAAATAGGGACTATATTAAATATACCTCAGACAAAGTCAGACCATTGATAGAATAATTGCATAGTCAGGAATACGAATGTTATGAGAGTTAGTAATCATGAAATAGAAATATCAGTCATGATTACCTAACCTCACAGTCCGTCATGGCTTGCCAGCAATCTATCAGAAAGGCACATTATCATGACAAATGTAACAGAATCATAGGTCAAACCCTAGGGCGTATACCCATAATGTGTACAGGTGAGAGGTATGAAGGTAACCCGTCCTAATGAAATGTACAGAACTAGTGATACTAGGTGGACAGGTGAGGAGAAAGACGTCAGGACAAATGACAAAACATGTTCAAGTCATAAGCATGTTTGTCCACAAATGTGAATTACAATGTATGGCCTGTGAAAGTCAATGTGGAAGGTTAATAGACTCAAATGACATGTGTCCCTCAGGGTGTCATGCAGTGTCACTGATACAGTGTCCAGTCCACCATACTCGTACGTGAGCTCTGTCACTGACGGAAAGCACAAATACCGGCCTACACATAAGGTACATGATGGAATAAGTAGTGTGGATAAGCACCTGTTGGCCTCTCTGAGGAATATAACCCAGTGGGTGGGTGTGTCCTGCAATAGGAATGTAATGGTAACTGACCTGTGATGGCACCATGTATTGTGTGTATTGGCGTAACTGTACGAATGTGTAGATGTATGCCTCATATGTGTAGTGTGTTCCTCTCACAATCTGTACCTGTCTGCCAAATACCTGAGAACTAATGTCATTAAATAATGATACACATATGTGTTTAAGACCCCAAGTCCCTTAGAAAGGTCATACTAATGCAAACCCTGTAATACTGCCAACTATCTACGTTTGTAAGAGCAATATGTAGAATCTGCCTCTATCTGTCCCCCCATCATGTCAGGCTTTGTACAGATGTTTTGCACTAGGAGGTTGATAGGTATGATCAGAAACAGATATATGTCTGAGGAAGCAGCATTATCGACCGCAAGATAACGCAGAAGGTATGAAAAGTGCTGCAGTAGGAAGTTCATCCGCAGGTATGTGCTGACATGTCAAATGACACAGCAGTCTACAGGAAGTACCTATAGGGTGTCACCTTTACCAGTGATGACAGTGGGACATACCCACAGCCATACATACACCACAAATAGACATAGCACACAGCAAAGCCTAGGCCATGATACACGACGCCTTTGGCGTTTATGGATTGAGTGAGAGTACAGCAAGGAAAGATGGCTGCCAGGCTATTCAGCAAACACCCGCAGGGGCATGCAAGACCGCCCGTAACATGAACATTGCATGGACAATGTTGGGATTTGCAACATACCCCATTTGTATGTGTAAGCTATGCAAATGATGTAATTATAGGGTTGTCACCTTTCCAAATGGCCAAAGTGGGACATTTGTGCTACAAACATCAGATTTTGCAGGGCAAAACATACCCACGGCCAGTACAAAGGACAGAAATTCAGTTGTTTGCCTGAATAAAAGTTTATTCTTGTAGCATTTCAGTTCCTTATTCTGTTTCGTATAACATTTAGGTGTTTCAGATACAGAATAACTGTTTTATGCAACTATTACATACAATATAGAAAATAATTTTGTCCTAAAATCTCAGGACATTTGCCAATTTCTCACAATATTTTGCAGGACACAACTGCCCAAAGAGGGACTGTACCTCGCAAAGTGGGACAGGTGGTAACTCTACGTAACTACATGATACATGAAACAGTAAGCTGTCCGTGCAAGAGCAGAGTTATGTGCAGAAATGTACCCCCGATGTTATGCGACTAACGTTTTGCACGTTGATAAATGGAGCAATGACAGCTGCAAATACAGTATGACTACAGTCGAAGAAGCATGCCAATGTCCAAATCCGAGGCCAGTGGCAGCTTTGTCAATTGGATATCAATGAACCAGTAGTTGTCCTCCCCCGATCCCTGGTGTGGAAGCGTAGCGCAACGCCACAAGAACGTGCTGCACTTCAAAACAAGACATAAGGATAATATACATACAAAATGTAGGTTTAGTTAGATGTTAGTACGCCATACAGATGAATGGCAAGCTGGAGACAACATGGCTACTGCGTACTGGTACCTATGTGTGGAAGCGCTCTGTCAGAGATGTAACAAAGCATTTGTAGGCAATGTGAGGCAAGTGAGGCTGAGGATAGTGAATCACAACATGTCATGCCATATTGGCCAAGCCTCTACAGTGTAGTGTAGGTTAAGGGGACTATTAGAGTAGAAGATAGGTGACAACAGGAGTGTGTATGTACAAAACACTGTAACCTCACTGGAGCAGTGTCATATGTGTGCTGTCAGTACTCAGTGGAACAGGCGTGTCATGAGCTATCCCAGGGAACGTCAGGAGACTGACGGCGTACGCCATGGATACCACCGATGTGACCTGCAAACCCGTCCAAAGTGTGTCTGCACCCGTGCACGCCAGTAAGCCTGAGTAAGTATGTGTGCGAGCGTGTTAGCCCGTGTGCGCATGTGGAAGAACGAGTAAGCTAGTGTACGAATGGTGAAGCCCATGTAATGTTGTGTATGCATTTTTAAGCAGGTATACGTATGTACTACACACATCACATACGTACTGCACACAAAGACACACATGCTGCCAATACTACACACATCAGTGAAATGGCACATGGATGGAGACTACATCATCAGAGGTAACAATGCTGTAAACTATGCTCCAGTGATGGTCATAGCTGCAATGCATCATGCCTGCTGAAGTACACCTGGAAGTAACACACTGTGTGTTAACAGCATGCTAACATCAATACAGTGGAATAAAGCCACTGTGTGCAGCAGCACCAGGTTAGTCAGATCCTGCATCAATGTTACACATCACAGGTGGTGGCACAGGTGACATCATATGCATAGGGTGTGGCGTTAACATGTCCAGAGCTGTCATAGAGCCATCCAATGTACACGTAGGTGTGTGTGTGTGAGGGACAATGGTTATTGCATGGCCCAATGGTGGTGCAATGGGTGTGTGTATGTGATAGCCGTAGCTGTTTGTAGTAAGTGTGTGTGTCTGCATATACACAGGTACAGCATGTGTCAGCCATATACAGGAGGTTGTGGGACAGTCACAGACCGTACCTGCCAGGCTGTAGAGATCCCCATTACTGGCCATGGACACCCCTCCATCCATCCAACACAACCCAGTCCTGCACCTGTCAATGTCTTCACATACAGTCCTGGGATCTGTACCACAACCTGTGGATAAACTTGTGTCTGTAATGTTAACCTGGGGTGCATAGACTTGGCAGTTACTACAGAAGGATATGAGCCATACTCACACTCCAATGTAATAACCACCGCTGACTGTTTCCGAGATCTGCATACGACCAGTCAAAGGTGCTTCACTAACATTGTTTCCAATGCCCGTGTAATACCCAGCAGATGTACATACATCCAAGGTGCTCACATACAGACAATGCAGCACAGTGAAGAGTGATATTCCCAACATACATATATATATATATATATATATATATATATATATATATGTATATATATGCATATATATATATATATATATATATATATATATATATATATATATATATATATATATATATATATATATATATAGCTATATACATACATGTACATATATTTATATATATATATATATATATATATATATATATATATATACACACATATATCTATCTATCTATATATATATATATATATATATATATATATATATATATATATATATATATATATGTAGATAGATACATATACACACACACACACACACACACACACACATACACACACACACACACACACACACACACACACACACACACACACACACACACACACACACACACACATGGCAGGGTTGGGAGCAGAATATAAATGTAAGCACTGTACCACACGACAGCATTACACAGTTACAAAATGCGCTACTGTGATCAGTGGATCACATGATTCAAACAGGCACACATGTAGCCTGCAGACAGCAGCATCAAAGGCAAAGACGCCGCACGGATGTTATGGAGAGTGAATACTGTCAAAGCAATGTACTGTTGTCATGCAGCTGGAAACACACACACACACACACACACACACACACACACACACACACACTTGGCAGAGCTGGGAGTCGAACATACACCTAACTACCCTAACACACTACAGCATGACGCATTTACAGAATGCCCGACTGACATTACTAAGCACAGCAGTCCCAGAGGCAGGCATCTAGGTGAGTGTCATCATCCGCAAAGGCAAAGACGTCGGTAGCAAACTGTTGTGGTGTGCGGTGTCTAAAAGCAAGACTGAGTCTCCAGGTGGACGGGAGCATGCGCGCAAACACACACACACACACACTCATACACACACACACTTGGCAGGGCTGGGAGTCGAACATACACCTAACTACACTAACACACTACAGCATGATGCATTTACAGAATGTGCTACCGACATTATTAAGCATAGCAGTCCCAGAGGCAGACATCTAGGTACGTGTCATCATCCGCAAAGGCAAAGACGTCAGTAGCAAATTGTTGTGGTGTGCGGTGTCTAAATGCAAGACTGAGTCCCCAGGCGGATGGGAGCATGCAGGCAAACACACACACACACACACACACACACACACACACACACACACGCACTTGGCAGGGCTGGAAGTCGAACATACACCTAGCTACCCTAACACACTACAGCATGACGCATTTACAGAATGCGCTACCGACATTACTAAGCACAGCAGTCCCAGAGGCAGACATCTAGGTGCGTGTCATCATCCGCAAAGGCAAAGACGTCGGTAGCAAACTGTTGTGGTGTGCGGCATCTAAAAGCAAGACTGAGTCCCCAGGCAGAAGGGAGCATGCACACAAACACACACACACACACACACACACACACACACACACACACACACACACACACACACACTTGGCAGGGCTGGGAGTTGAACATACACCTAACTACCCTAACACACTACAGCATGACGCATTTACAGAACGCGCTCCTGAGATTACTGAACACAGCACTCCCAGAGGCATACTTCAAGGTAGGTGACATCATCCGCAAAGGCAAAGACGCCGATAGGGAATGTATAGAGAGTGAGCAGTCTGAAAGCATATTACTGTCCCAAGGTAGACATAGACAAACACACGGCAGTGGTGTGATCAGGGCAACCAAATATCTACGGTGCACTACAACAACACTACATAGATACGGGATGCACCACAGACAGTACACTGTTTAAGACAGCAACCAGTGTGTTCAATGTAGGCATCCATCGTGACATTGAAAATGGACATCTGTTGCCTGGATGACCACCATCGCTATACAGGATGTCAATGGCCATGCCCACACACTTAGTATCACATGTCTGTTTGGAATGTACTGTGTGTCCATCTACACAACGGCATACTGGGTATGCTCACACACTTAGCAGTTGCAAAGGGCCGTCTTGCATGCATGCACATGGATTCTAAACATGGAAGGGCACAGTTTGGAATGTACTGTGTGTCCATCTACACAACGGCATACTGGGCATGCTCACACACTTAGCAGTTGCAAAGGGCCGTCTTACATGCACATGGAGTTTAAACACGGAAGGGCACAATATGATATTATTGTCCCCACATACATGACGGCCACTCACATGTATTGACCAGTACACACTCAGGAGCTATCACAGATGTCTCAGGTGCATATCACACAGGTACACACCACAATCTACACTGTAGCCCTCCGACATCACCGTGTCATTGGACCAGCAATACACAGCCATACATTAACACAACACTGAGTGACTCATGACCAGTCGACTGTATATAGGTCTACAGCAACAGTGCAGACTACACATGTACCGACAGGGTTCCATCATGTGTTATGCATTGCAATGATACCACTGTACATAACCAGGTCAGCTCTACACATACCAGGGGCCCTGGGTCTTACACAGCTGTGACAGATGACTGTTACTGTACTCCAACGAACACACATGTTTGGCTATGTCATACATGTAATTGCAGTGGATATGTGCATGGATCACACACACACAACACATATGTACATAGCATAGCTTTTGCTGTCCCCCATGCAGACAAGTGGCTACAGCAATCATACGCACGCAAATGGAAGGTGGGTCCATGGCTGTTGAATGCTAACAGTACATGAGGCAGCAATGTTGACCGAGGACACATTCCCTCTGTACTAGTTACCCATGACACCCATCATATCATACAACAGTCCATGTGTTATGTATGTCAACACACATGTCCACCAATTGCAATGCATACAAACATGGCTACATGATAGGCATGTAGGACCAACACACATGTACAATCTGTGGTGTGCATGCAGCTGCCATGCATGTGCAGTAGCTGATGTAAGTAACTCATCTGTGCCTAATTACAACATGCAGTTGCAATGCAGCCCCTTCATTGACACCTGTATATGGTGACATACTGACAGTACGGTAGCATGTACAGCAGGTATGGATGGATGTGTATGTACATAAAGTGGTGATCCACCTGTGTAGATGGATGTTTGCCGGGGATGGCTCACAGGTGTGTCACACACCATCCTACCATTACATGTGCAAACAGTATGCTATGTTACCGTTACTTGATGGTGGAAACATAAAATCTACACAGCGGTCAGGTGTTACCAACAATATGTCACTTGACACCTGTAACACTTACATCCACCTGTGTGCATATAGCAGCACAATTGCCAAAGGTAGCGTTGGTACACATAATGCGGCCAATACTGCTGCATGTCTGACAGACGTATCATCATATAGCAGGTGTATCATTCACAGTACTGCCATGTGTGTTTGCTTGTGTGACCATATATGCCACATATGGTGGGGAATACATCCCAATTGTTACACACCCCTGTACACTGTTGTAGAGATCTGTACATACTGCAGTGTGGTAAGCATGACGTAGGCAAGTTTGGTGTGTGTATCACACACATCAGCTATCCATATGTGTATGACATTTGTGGTCTCCATAGTGTGTGTGTATGTAGGTGTGTATGGCTGTCTGGTGCATGGAGTGAGAGTGTATGCTACCATACAGAACACACAGGATCCCTAACCCCACATGGTGATGCAGTCCACTAACCTGTTGATGCCATCGGTCTCAGCCGCACTGGCTACCTGTACATGTTCTTTCTCTGTGTTGCGTCGTGTGGGTTCACAGTGCTGTGACGGTGATGACCACATAGGCAAGGGTCCTCACCTCAACACTATGGGGTGTGCGTTATAGTGTTGTTGACCCCGTGAGTGTGAGCATGTTCCTGTAATGTGATGGGGTATTACTGCTACACAGTGAGGCCTCATGCTATCAAGCGGCCTCTAACATTTTCATTGGCCAGACCGCTGTGTACAACCCCTGCACCATGTCAACATACCTGTGATGTGACCTGGTATGGATGTCATGTCTCTAGCCACTGTAGCCTATCAGACTGCCCACATGCTTCTGGATCAGTATATGTGTGGACATCGGTGTTATGTTAGACTTTCCAACAGTCAGGCTGAGGCTACATATAGCATGCTGATATTGCCATATGTGCCTGTGAGTACTCCACAGTTACACATGGGAGACTGCAAACAGTGCTACCTGTAGGCACATGCAAGCAGACCATAAGGAGGGAACCAGGGCATCATGACCAACATGCTGTTACTGTTGTTACCGAGACACATACTGTGAACATATAACAATGCATGGTATGTCAGGTGCGTGTCAACAGTACACAACTAATGTAATATACACGTCTCTCACTATTCACACACAACTAATGTAATATACACTTCTCTCACTATTCTTACACAACTAATGTAATATACACTTCTCACTATTCTGTTCACCCTGTGCATCAGATGATTTGAGCATGTCCCTGCACCAATGGTGTGCATGATAGGGATGCAGCACAGGCTTCATTATATGCACAAGGTGATAATGTTTGCCAGGGGCATAGGTTGCACCAATGGATGACATCTTGTGTGTGGGTAAGGGCCAGTGATATGATTGGAGATGTCTGTTCAGTATGCATGTGGGTGTTGTGGTGCCCTACAGATGTCTTTGCTGTGTGCTTGTATGTGTGCACACAGTTGTGCCTTTTGCTAGGCCTACACAGGGTATTATTGACAGCTCCAGATTGTACAGACCAGGTTGTACAGCTCACTGTGTCTGGCCACGGCCACATGACCTGTGCCTGCCAGGGGTTGCACATGCACTACTAGGCGGAGCTACATCTTGGCTACTGTCCGACGACACATGTCCACTGGAACTGTGTCCCCACTGGGAACATCCGCGTCCATGTCCATGTGGCCTGCTGTGTCCTGGTGTGGACAGCGCATCACCAGCTGCACTGCTACTGCTACCAGCACTATGGGAGCAGGCATGTGAGGTGGCACGCTCACATTGACCTGCACTAGGTGGTGTAGCTGGCCTACGTCCACGTGGCCTATGCCTCACTCCTACCAGATGTTCCAGCACAGACAGCTCACGCTCGCAGATTGCCATGCCATGGTCAAGGATTCCAACCATGTCACCTAATCGCCTGTCCAGAACATCAGCAATCTGCTGTTGAGCATTTGCCAATGCCTGGATGCTGTCATTTAGGGTATGGATAGTGGCCCTCTGCAGCCTCTGCCCTTCTCTGTTCTGCCATTCAGCATGTGCCTGTGCTGCCATTACAGTCTGGAACATGCGTCTGGTGATACCAGCTGCTGTGCTGTGTCCTGCAGGTGCATGTCTGCCAGAGGTCCTCCTACGAGCAGCACCAGCCACATGCCTGTGTGGCACATCTGCAGTCATTACGCTGACACCATGGTGTGTAGACACACCTTCTGTAACCACCACACATTCCTGTTCCACGCTAACAGGTGCTGACTGTCCTTCCTCTATGGCCACTGGTGATGTGGTATGTGTTGGCAGCAGAACTGTGTGCAGGGAAGAGGGGGGACATAGCTGGGATGGCAACCATTGGCACAGATTCAGCCCCTGACAACCCTGCCTGTACCTCATGCATATTTTCATCACTGCTAGTATCTGTGGGGACACTAACATCAGATGGACCGCAGGAGGGTAACGCACCTACATCACCTGTGAATGCAAAGAAAACTCTAAATTACAATAGACACACACACACAGAGACACACACACACACACACACACACACACACACACACACACACACAGACACAGACACAGACACACACACACACACAGACACACACAGACACACACACACAAACACACAGACACAGATACACACACAGACACACACACACACACACACACACACACACACACACACACAGACACACACACACACACACACACACACACACACACACACACACACACACACACACACGCACACAGACACACACACACACAAACACACAGACACAGATACACACACAGACACACACAGACACACCATGCATGTGATTTGACAGATGGCATGCAGCATGCCTGTGATACAGCAGAGGGCATGCACCTCAGACATTAATAGTGTTAGTAAGCATACCTCCCTGGGGTGCACACTACAGCAAGCAGGTGTCATATCAGTAGCCATGCAGTTCACATAACCATAGTAGTATGCATGCATCCCCATGATACACCATGTGGACCAGAACAGGATAACAGTAAACATGGCTGACATGACCTTGACATGTAATCTGCTGACGTGTGCATTAATATGCATACATGTCTGACACAATGGTGTCCTGACACATGTACAGCATCGTAATGGGCATCACATTGCGGTGTTGTCTGTATGCCCTACAGATAGAATGCATGTTTAGCAAATGTGCATGAGCATGGAAGGGTAGTGTGAGCTGTCTACATTGCTATACAGTGTGAAGTACAGACACTGTACCATTGCATGGCATCATGAGGCATCTATATTGCTGTGCAATGCATAATATGTACACATTGCATAGCCATAACTGCATGCATACCCATGACATAACTGTGGATTGTGACCCACGATGCTGAGGTGTATACACACCAAACCATGCTGTGTCAAGTGACAGGTCACTGGAGGACCTACAGATGACACCCCTGCACAACAACTACAGGGTCTTAGATGCCTGGCAACCATGTCCACACATAGCAGACATGTCAATTCACCATTTCCCACATGACATTGATGTACCACACACACGAGGTGCACAGCTAACGGTGATGTCCTACAGCAGCAAGGGAAATGTACAGTATCTGTGGCCTGATGTGGTGTTAATGTCTGTGGAAGCTGTACAGGTGACTACTGTCATGCTATGACACAGTCATGATGTTCAATAGATCTTATATGGTAGACTTCAGTGACACCTCCACTAGCTGTGCACAGGCTTTTAGGATATCCAGTGTACCACATCAACTGTATAATCAGTCAACTAAGGCTATAATTGGACCATGTGTGGACAATGCACAACAGGGTGCATACACATCACATCTACTGTGTAGCTATGTGTCTCTAGCCATCCCCCATGGCCATGTGTGCACATGTGTTGACCAAATGTGTGTGATGTCCATCTATCTCACATGTCTGTGTTGTCCCATATGACATGCACCCATAGATGTCAGATATGTCACCATCCACAGGGCTATGCAGACAACGGGTTGTATGTTTGGTATGTGGGGTATGGGTCATGGGATAGTGTGACAATATTGCAGCCAGAACACCACGTGTCTGGGACATGTCAGATGGCACATCACAATGTGTGAACCCAATGCAGGGGCATATAACACAATGGTGACACCTGTGGGCTGCCCATTTCACAGCTCACTGTGTGGTACTGTTTGCGTACCACACATGTTGTTCCAATGCATACTACATATGCCTCCATTGTAGAACACCTCCACCATTGTATGCACAGCTGACCACACATGTAGCAATGACAACTACTGTGGTTGCAAGTTGGTGTATCATTTCGTTTGTATATATTGCACATTGGTTGCCTGCCTGACTGATGGGTGATGCGACCTGTATATTGTGACTGGAACAAACATCAAGTGTGCAACTGTTAACTGGCCACACGGCAAGTAGATCTATGCTTTAACATGCCTGATACTGATGACAGTCTCACCTGTAACGGACTCATGTCTGTGCGGCACGCCAGAGATACCTGTATAGGGGTGACACAGCAGTATGAACATTATCCATGACTGTATGACAGCCACAGGGTGCACTGTGCATGTTAACACATTCACCTATATAATAGCATATAGTATGCACATGTGTGCATACACAGGGTAGCATACTGTAGTATGCAGCATGTGTGTCCACATACCTTGCATATGCTGTTACTTTACATAATGTACAGTGACACATGCAACTAAATGGGATATAATAGCCATATGTGCAGTACTGACTTACCAGGCAACTCCAGGCTCATTGGTTGGGAGACACCCACCTCCACGATGGCAGCTAGTGTGTGTGGATGCTGTTCTGAGGGTGTCCCCAGACTGGCCAGCAGCTCCTCAGTGTGTGTGAGTAGGGGCTGGGTTGGTGGCCCACCACCTGTTCCACCTTGTTCCCTGGCGATTGCAGTGGCACGCTGTTTCGCATGTCGTATCAAGTCCATGCAGTGTCTGCGCACCTGCTGGTAGGTACAGTTATGGCCACCCTCATTGTTCACCCTCCTGCATAGATCCTGCCACAGGTCGTCTCGCTGCTGGGCATGCTATGGCACATGGCTGAACAACACCTCATAGTTCTCATGGAGGTACAGGATGAGGACATCATCCTCCTGGCGGCTGTACGCTGGAAGGCGCGTATGAGGCATTACCTGTAAGACATAAGGATGGTGACAGGTCACAATTTCAGAGATGTACAAAGATACTGCTGCACATACATTTCTATGACATCTAGTACATCTGCACAGTTATCTTTGCAAATCATCATGACACTGACATGACTGACATGTTTGTGTCACACACATGTAACACCCGTTATGCATTGGATATCATCACCTTATATGTGTGTCACCTCATTACAGTTTTCATACTCCATGTGAATGCTGTCTTGATGTGGGCATGTCTATTTGCCTGCACTGGTGTTCTTACCTATCTGCACATGCCTGGATGTGTCCACAGCAATGCTGTTTACCTTGATGCTGTGTATATGTCACATACCTACACAGACACAGCCTTACTAGACTTCAGCAGTGACAATGCACACATACGCTTGGACGCCTGTACATGCATGTGTTTTGCCATATACATCTCCGCAGCACTGTACAGCTGTTCATCATCCTGCCATGGATCGCCTGTGTTGCACATGTGATAGACATGGGACAATGGTTAGTCGGACGTCATTAGCAGGGATGGTTATCAACCATAGCATATACGGGCAAGGTTTCCTAGCTGTAACAGACAGCCATTATGCCACCGCCAGGTGCATCAGTACCACATTACTGATCCGGACAGTTGATACTACATCTACCATGCGGCCATCACACCATGTATGACTGGGATGACATGTGCAGCTTTGATGGACAGGGTTGCATGGTTTGGCGGGAGTATGTCACATGTATGGCACAGGGATCTGTCCAGCATGTGGCGATCCTAGTATTAGGATGGTGACTGTCCATGATGTATGTCTTACAGATCAGGATATGGACATGTAACATGTCCATCATCATGGTGTAGCAAATGTCTTTATGCAAGGTAGACAGCATGCTGCATAGTGGAGGCAAGAATTGTGAAGGCTGTTATCACCCATCCACGCATGGCCATTACCCCTTAAAGGTGATATGTGATCCAATATTGGTCACCCCAGTGCTGTATATGCTGTCCAATGATCTCTGTGCTCATGGATGGCACCCTGTCATGACATGGGTGCCACGTATGACTACCCAAGGGGCCTGGAGATGTCACCAAGGCAGGGAGGTGGACTGCACAGCACCATCCCTTACACAGTGTCCATAATGTTGACCACAGCCTAGGTGGTAGTTAATGGGTACAGGGATGTTCACCTAGCGGTGACAATGCTGATATCATCCATCGGAATGTGCACATATGTCACACACCTCACCCACACAGCTCATTCTGTATGTTGTTCACAACACTGACACAACTATTCCTCATAGGTCATAGCCATTCACATCCTTACATACACAGATGCCTAACATTTGTCTGTGTGGTATGGGCTACAATGAGGGTGGAGTACAACACATTAACCCTGTTCTACTGTAGCTGGCACTGGTGTGATATGCACATGTCACTCTGGCACCTTTTGTAGTTGTGAGTCTCTCAACAGGCCACTGGTATAACACTCCTGTGACATACAAAGGTATTTGTAATCAAACATCTCTACTGTCTTGTACATCTGTACTGCTAACATCTACAGTGCTAATGGTTCATGGACATGAACACCATACTGTGGTAGCAGGATTATAGTGCAGTGCCACCCATTATGACTGTCGTCACCACTCATGGGTTGATATTATCCAACACCCTATCTGTATTGTATGGTCATGCTAGGCACTTGTTCAGAACTTGTGAGCATGTCATGAGCTACTGATTAATATAGCACCCATTCCACACCATTTCCCACAGGTACACTGGCTGTCCTAAGATTTCCAGCTTGCTTATGGTACAACAGCTGGTGTACACACGTAACGCACATATCCTGTGAGACATGGTTGTATATATAGACATGTCCAACTGTCACGTACCAGTGCTATTGCCTGTCTATATGATGGATATGTTGTACATGTGGCAATAGAGCAATTGTCTCATGTACACATTCAATGCTCACCTCCCAACATACGACACTACAGCCTGTGGGGGATGCAGTTATGCAGCCCTGCTGGGGGTAATGCTGTCACCAACCCTGACTGCACCTGACAGTCATGTGGGGATGTGTAACATTCGCAACACACCCCACTCATCACATAGTCTCACATGATCTCCACCACAGGCCACACATACGAGGACAACTTGTGCAGTACCTCTCCATACTCTGTGTAGGCACCAGAGGCAGCCGCCATCACGGAACACAACATCACCAACTTATAGCCCACAGACTCATATGTGCCCATCACATACAGCCAATAGGGTGTTATAACATACACAACACACCAGTCATAGGTGACTCTGTAGGCGGTCACACTGCAGTTCCACACAGCAGGCTACACAAGGCGATAGTCGCTTACATCTTGCTGTCGGGTAACTGGTTCTGCAACATAACCTATGCACCCATGCCACACTTCATCAGGTACGATGTGACTGTCATTCCTCATGTTAGTGTGACTGCCCTGAGATACCACTTCACAGACTAAGTGTGCAGGGACATGCAATAGCTCACCAGTCTTGTAGCCCTGAAGGTGTGGGCCTAGCCCTGGGGAGCATTATGCATTCATCCGGACCCGATACCACTGTACAATGACTGACTGTGTCACTTCAACAGTTGCCTATGCTTCTGCTGTCATTCCACAGGCATCTAGTATCTGTCCGCTTTGACTGACCTGGTCACACACAATGCTTTGGCACAGATGACCTGCACCTGTCAGCCTTGGGAGTACAGATCACATGTAAGGCTCTTGCTGCTTCTATACTGCTCATCTTGCACAGTTTCCAATAACAGCCACCGGCAGAACGGGAACTGGCAAGCAAGACATGGGGTCATGTGACACAATGCTTGCATCTTCCTCTGTGACGTACACAGGCAAGGCACACCTTATAATGCACCACTCCAATATCTCTGCAGTGACTGGGACCTGCCTCTAGGCTCTGCAGAGCACACCTGCAATGACAGGTTATAGACAGACCATACCTTTCAGGCACATACCTGGACAGGCACACCCACAGCTGAGGTGTTCCCATATCCCACTATGTTGTACACACATCCTGGCTAGTTACTTAGCACAATGCATCAGAGGTGCTCCATGTGAAACTAACTGTGTCTGCAACCTCTATACACGTTGTAACAAGCTACAGATTCAACAACATACCCCAAGGTTACCAGACCTCATTTGTTGGTGTACTGGACAGTAGGGCTCAGACAGCTATGCTGATGTGTGACTGACTCTACCCCACACTTAACTGGGATAGCCACTCATGTACTTCACATCCATGAGTCATAACCTTGGCTGGATCAACCCATACACACCACCTCCAAGATCAGCATTAACCTTGACATGAACACTACCAACATGTGACTGGTATTCCACCACTGGGGTTATCCCCTCATTGGTGGTTTCCGAACATATGCTAATCAACCTTGTTAGCCACATCCTGGCACCACACCCTTCATGGCATACACAGTACATGAGTACTACAACACCTACTACATACGTCTTATGACAGCGGTTGTTAACGTCATGACACCCGTGCAGATGGACAATGCACATACAAATGCTGAAACATACCCCAGTGCACTTCATTAGCATGTACATGACTGCATGGATCATGCTATTCTACACAGAGCCATGATGGTACATACCAGATAACAGACGCCACTCTGGTGGTCAAGTTCCATGGACATAATGTACAACAACAGGTGGAGGCTGTTGCATAGTGGTGTATAATCCCATGGGTGGGGTAGCTCACTGGTCAGCCTCGGTAGGGCCACAGGATCCCTCATCACATACTCCAAGACTAGCTATGTAAACATTACTGCGACACATTCTGGGGTGTACCACAAGGCATTATGATGGTATGTCAGTAGTCGATGGCAACACCCACATCTGCTCTCACATACAACAGTCACTCAGGAACATTACAGACTCAGGTGATGTTGGCAACATGCTGGCGGATGGATTCAATGGTAACATTACACCCTCTCACTCACTACAGGGCCACAATCCATGCAGGAACATTGCGGTGTCCCTGCGATCACACCTACACAGTACTAACCTGCACTGTCCTGGGACACTGGCCCCATGTCACCTTCCAAAGTCCCAGGCTGTGATGTCCACAAATCTCTGAATGACATGTCTCCCCACTAGGCCACCATATTCAGTAATAGCCTTGCATCAGACATTGTGGCCCCTGAATGGCACACAACAACATTTATCACACTCCACACAGGTGGCACCACAATGCACGAGTGGGACTATAGTCCTACACACCTGCCTGGGCTGTTCTGCATGGCTATGGGGCACATCATCAAGGACTTCATTCACAGAGACATTGTTGGGCTCTGGTCCTTTGATGCCACCTGGGTTGGACTTGTTAGGGCCGGAGCATGGCCCCTACACCTGGTGGACTCCTTTCATACAGTTACAAGGGTAGTTGATGATGGTACTGGAGTCCACACATTCTACATTGTCCTCTCATTGCCTTTCAGCACCGTTCCCCATTCTGGTATTGACAACATACACATCCACCTGCACATCGTACCCTATGTCTGTGGATGTTATGCAACATGGCTCATGGACAGGACACACACAATGAGGGTAGCATACCGTAGTACCTACTGCATTTCAGTTACATTTGGCATACAACAGTCCTCAGTCATTGGGCCCCTCATGTTCAGCATATGCTTCCCTGAGGTACAGGCTAGCACAGAGGGACTTTCCCTGCCTAGCTTTACAAACCCCTGCATACAAAGCACCATGATTGATCCACCAGCTGATACTGACTCCATCCATATGGGTGTCACTGTGACAGATACCTGATATGAATATCATGGCCTCAAGCTGCATGACACAAGGTCCATGGACATCACCTTTGCATTACATCATTCACCCACTATCACATAGGTGGTAGTCCCTTACTTACATGTCACATTGTACATGTTTGTAGTACACACGTATGTCACACCCACTTCCTGTGATTACCGTATTGCCACTGTGGCGTGGATATCCTTCTACATGGCCACACTTATCTGTACTGGGTGTGTAGCTGGTACATAGGCACCCATTGTACCTCTGAACTCAAGACTTCTACACACATTCAAGGGTACACCCCCCCATTTAGGGTGTACCTTACACAACAGCTACAGCTTTACATACCACAACATTAACACACCATGACGTTTATTGATCTCCGACAGCTAAGGTATGTGGCTGAACTACGGACACCACGTCTGTACACATTTGCATACTACATACTCAGGGGTGACCTCTGCTGAACAAACAGGGCCCATGTCCACAACAATATTAATGGATATACTCCACATACACGACATACGCAAATGCCACTGTGAGCAACATGCTCATGGATATGTGCACACATGCAACAATAAGTGGGATGTGCTTGAGGGTTACATTCCCAAACCGGACACTCACCATGCTTTGGAACATGACTCCTATGTACATCACGCAGGAACACTCAGTAACAATGTTCATGTGATACCTCCCTTGGTGTTTGGGAGACACATGTATGCCAGGGATCACTGCAGTGGCTGTACTGTGCAGAGGTTCAGGTAACACATGGCTCTGCTGATCACAGGACACTACCCTAGAGAGGTGCCACTGGTGTGAACACTGTAGTTGTGCTTACACATAGACTTGCCAGACTGCATAGTACCCCACTATGAACCTGTGAAGCTATTACATGTCCTTTGTGCATGGTTACTTGCTAGCCCTTCCATTTAGATTAGCTATCATGCTATTACAATGTCCTGTGCCTACAAGCCATATGTATCCTGTTATTGTACATGCCAATAGATGATACCTTTGGTATGCATGATATGCCTGTTATGCTGTGTAGAATATCTGACATATCTACCTACAATACTATACATTACACATATTTTACATATTATCCCATAATGCAAAGCATATTTGCACAGCAAGACCACCTTAGACATGTCATTGTCATTATATGCCCATACACATGCCTACTGTGACAGCATATCAACATATACTATCCCCGGCTATGGCACGTACTTGTTGGACATACCCTATCACTGACGGCGGGTTGTATGTAATTGTTCTGTTTAAAGCCCTCATGCAGAATCCCTTGTGGTGTCTGTGATGTGTACCTTGTGGCCACTGCTGGACGCACAGTTTCTACAAGCTTAAGTATGCTCAGCAAGACATCACTACATAAATACCTTTTCCCACGTTATGCATTGTGGACACTTTTAATTAATGCAAACCAGGCTATACATACGGTAGATAATTAATACAAAACATGCTATACATAAACTTACATACCGAGTGTTCTACATACCTTGTTATCATTATGGACTTTTGTCTCTGTCTCTCTCACACTGCTTACACGGGTATTTTGTATGAGCATACAGTTTGAATGTCTGGCAAGTCTTCCTTATATACGTCGATACCTGTAACATGTGGTTTCCTGCCGCCTATTGGTGTTTCTGAGTGACTAATTACTTGCATATCAGCTGTGCAGCTACTCTATTCACCAATTACATGGCAACAGTGGGGTATAATTGACTTCTGCACTTGAGGGTTGCCCATTTGCCCTACCTTTGGAGAGACGGCCTGTATTGTGTTTTGTTATGTGTAATTGCAACTGCTATGCATAGAGACAAGTATACTTTGAATTCATGTCCCCTGTGGATTGTGTGTGACAGCTAGAGTATGTGGTTCAACATATGGATGTACCTGTCATTCCAACGTCTGTTAACGGACTATTGCAAACAAAACCTGTAACATCGCCGTTTGTTCCATTATACAACAGCTGCAATTTTGCATGGTGCCTTTAATTGTGTCTCTCACAAGGTATGTTGATGGTTCTGCAGTTATAATTGACTGACTGGATGTTTGTGCTGTTATTACAGTCTGTATTGCTATAGTTTCTAGTGTGGGGGATGTTGGTGGGTTTATGTAGCATATACAGGTTTCTGGGGCTTGCATTTCTACATATTACATATATATGTGTGTGGGCTCTGTCCCTAATTAAAGAGCTATCAGTTAGTAGACTTATGTTACGGGATTGTACATTGGGCCGTTGTTAATTGGTTTCTATATTGTATGCAGGTGAGGTTGATACTTCCATACCCCCGGAACTGCAGCGATATGTAAAGGGTTATGTCTACATGACAGCTATCCTGTGTATTTCTGTCCCAGATATTTGCAGTCATTGCGGTTGTGTTGGTAACAGAACCTCTTTGCCATGGGTTGCCACCTTTTCATATGGCCATTGTTGGCCACTTCCGGGACTCACAGCGGTGTTACAGGCCAACACATAGCCACGGTCAGTACACAGGATAGCACATACTTTTATCCTCAATACATACCTATTGTTGTGGGACTTTGGCTACTTATCATATTGCATGTAACATTCACGTTTCTTACATACAGGCATAACTATTTAATGCTACTATTACAGTATATATGGGAAATATTAATGTCCTACGATCTCGGACATTTGCCCTTTGTAATGTTTTATGTCAGGACACACCTACCCAGGGAGGGGCTGTCCCTCCTAATGTGGGACAGGTGGTAACCGTATGCCTATGGCTAGCTATACCCACACCTGCTGTAATGATCTACCTCCGAGTTGGCACTAACAGACACATGATGCGGACACACACACACACACACACACATTACAGTCACACGGGGATGCACACAGCACCCTCAACACACACATACACAGACTACGGGACTCACAAACACAGTTGAACACAGTACCTACATGGACCGCAACACCGGCAGTGGTGACTACTTATCCATTCATATCATCATACTATTACTCGTGGTTCTACTGTTCTGGTACTGTGTTCTTTCGGTCTTTCAGCCTCATGGTTATGCATGTCGGTGTGTTACACATTCCATAGTTGGTGGTATCCTAATTAATTGTACCTTCAAGGTGTTACGAATGTCGTTGACCTATCTATATATATTTTTGCAGATATCGCTGAATCCGTATATATCAACATATATCACTCTATCGCCCTTTCTATCTGTATTATATATATGTATATATGTGTACATATAAATATATATATATATATATATATATATGTGTATATATATATCTGTATATCTGACGGGGAAAGTGACAGGCAAGTTACACCTTTTATTGTGTACTTGGTGTATACTGTTTCCTGGACTCCGAACGTTTGTGTCTGTACCTGTTACATTACACACATGCTATAGGTTAGGGTTGCCAGCTGTCCCACTCTGAGAGGGACAGTCCCTCTTTGGGCAGTTGCGTCCTGCAAAATATTTGTAAACATGGCAAATGTCCTGTGATTTTAGAACATACTTATTTCCTACAGTTGATGTAATAATCGCATAAAACAGTTATTCTGTATCTGAACCAACAAACAGAATAAGTAAGTCAACATTACAAGAATGAGCTTTTATCTAGGCAAAACAGTGCAGTTCTGCTTTTTGGAATGGCCGGGTGTATGTGTCGGCCTGCAGACATCTGACTTATGTCCCACATTAGTCATTTGAAGAGGTGGCAACCCTACCATAGGTACATCTTGCCTAGCAATAGTGTTAGGTGATTCAATACATGATTGTGTGTTCTACACCTGGCAGTGGTCGTTTTACCCTTCAGAGCAGGTGCTATTAGCACAGGGGTGAATAATGCTGGTTTCACCTGTTCTGGACATCATTGACCATGATCTGCGTGATATTCGGAGTAGCTTATCCCTGTTTCGTGCATATCCATATAGTCATATTTAAACATCGCTTACCAGCAGTGGGCAATGTATATTCCCGGTAACGTGTGCTAAACATGATCTGCTGACCTGCATCTGACATGCATTATTTGTGCCTTCTGGATTACGTTACATCCCTTGCAGGACGTGAGACCGGGAACATGCACGACGGTCACTGCATTTAACATATGGCCATCTGGGATTTGTACACGTGTTATGTCATTTTGTACATGGAGTATACTATGGCTGTTACTCCATACTGCACTCACATGGGTAACTCAGTTAGTTTACATATTGATGAGTCCAGTTAATGGTATGTCCATGTGATGTTTACTGGATGTGCTCCGGCATTGGGTATGTATATCTCAGTGAGCCACACACGATACTGTGCTACACCTTCAAACGACCGTGGGTAGAGCATGCTGGGGTGACGAATACCTGTCATGGGTACACCCCATGCCTTGACACAACATCCATGATTATATTATGTGGAGCCCCTCATTAACGCAGCAGGGACTCTGTTCTGAGTGTGTGCAGAACAGTGCTTACACACATGTGCTCCCACAATTGCCTCTGCTCCTCTACGCGACAGTTGGTTACTCGATGTTGTGGCGACAGCGGACACTGTTTGCCCCATTTGGTGTATGGCCTCTGACAGTCGGCCGTGTACCTACCATTGTACCTGGGAACCTATACATACAGCACCACCATATGCTGATAGGTGCATGTACTGTTCAGGTGTTGACATTCCTTGTTCCAATAGCTGTTGTGTGTACAATGTTTGAGGGCTGCCTATGTGGGATTCACACAGTGGGCCACCTATACATTACAATTTACAGGTGGTCGTGCTTGTGTGCCATCCATTTTACTGTGTGTGCAGGTGGAGAAGTGTGTCAGTCCGTAGGGGCCTACACTGTCAGAGTATGTGCTATACGTTCCCTCTTTGCCAAGGTGTAGGCATATTTTGCATGCCTCCATCTGCCTTCTGGGGCTGGCACAGTGTGTTCATTGTCTGAATACCTCTGTGCCTGTGATGGCCTTGGCAATTGCGGTGGGCTATGAGGGCCTTCACCATTTTGTCCCTGCTGCAGCTGTTTCCGCAGGATCATATTATGTAGCATGGCACATACTATGGCAATGTGGGCACACGTGCCTGGAGAGTACTGCAAGGCTCCACCAGATGTGTCCAAGCACTGGAACCGTGATTTCAGCATCCCAAACACATGCTCTATGATGATTCTGGTATGTGCGTGTGCATCATTATGGCGTTCTTGCATGGGTGTGTGTGTGCATTTCTGATGGGAGTCATCATCCACGGCTCCAGTGCATAGCCAGCATCCCCCACAAGGTGGCCATGTGGAATGCCCCCCTGACAAATACCTGATACAGCTGTGAGGCATGCCAGATATGAGAGTCATGGTAGCTACCAGGGCTGCCAGCACACACATCCATGATAATGCCCTGGGCATTGCACATTACCTGGCAGTTGATGGAGTGGAATCTGTTGCAGTTTATGTAGCACCTACCATGCTCACTGGGTGGTGACTTGATTTGTATGTGTGTGCAGTCTATCGTACCCAGTACCTCCGGGTAGTGTGCCACACGGTGGAAATGACGCATATTGCTGGCCAACTCCTCCTGAGTTCGGGGGAAGTATATATGCTCGTTGGCATGTGGTAACATGGCATCCAGGAACTGGTGTAGTACCCTGGATGCTGATGCCTGTGAGATCCCCATTATATCTCCAGTTGGCCTTTGAAAGGTACCTGTGGCTAGTATTTGCATGCTTACACATACCTTTGTGTCCACTGGGATGGGTTCCCCTCTGTTATTTCTGGTTCTCAGGCGTGGCGGCACAGCTCCACTATTTGCTGAAAGATGTCCCTGTCCACCCTGTAATGCTCTACTATCTCCAGATCATGTAGCCCCTGGTAGGTTACCCTTGGTCTGAACACTCTTCTCCTCCTCCAGGGCCTGTGGTGGTTGTCGGCATCATCCTCCACAACACCGTCAGTCTCTAACACATGCTGATGAATCACAGCTATGGCAGCTCCCAACATGTACATTTTAAAAGTTCCCCGTGTGTTTACACCTATGGTGCAGTGTTTGGGAATTCACAGGTGTGTGTAGGGTGCTTTCACACTTTATACTATTGTGCTGTGAACACCGATGATGTCATAGGGTGTGTATGCACGATCGTAGCTACAGGGTATCTTATGTGTTTTACTACCGGAACTACTATTGTGGTGCCTTTGGTATTGAATTACATTTGGCTGCCGTGGATTACCTCTTGACCTTCCCTTTACATTTCTGCATGTTCCACCTACCATTTTCTGGCATGCATCCAGCAGCCTGCTTTCATTTGTACTTTCCTAGACCTGGCGTATCTTGCGTAATGTGTGCTATTGCTGGTCTACTTTCGGTTTTCTTTGCTCTGCTATGACAGATCTCCTATCTTTGCAATCCAATGCCTCCCCTCCTTTCTTTGCATTTCGATGCCTCCCCTATCCTGTTTTGCGGGTTTCTGCGAGCAGACTTGACAGTTGCCATCGTTTGGCCGCCGTGAGTTGATTGGTGTTGATTGCTCATTAGTACACCAATTACCCTACTTTGGCATTTCCTTCTTTTCTTCCCCTGACCTTCCTGTTTGTGCTATTGTTCACACCGCGTGCATCCGCTTACTGGGTTTTGGGCACGTTTTCATCCCTTTACACATGCGCTTTTGGGCACCGTGTGTGCTCTCAACTAAACGATTCTATATCTTCCTCCCCACCCCTGTCCTGCAGCTTTGCTTAGTAATGGCCAGGCCAGTTTGCATTGCTCCAATGTGCTTGCTGCTACTGTGGCACACCCCTCTGCTGATGTCATGTATCTCCTCTGAGCCACTCCTCGGTATTATAGCACTGCCCCATATGGTTCAACCTTCATCCGGCGGGACATTTGCGATTCAGTATTATCTGCCTCATTTGCATGGCATTGACTACTAATTCATAGTTACCACGCTGAACACTGTCGCCAGCCCTTAGCAACCCTTGCACCTTGGTTGTGGTGTTCCATGCCTACCATTTTGTACTATGATGTAAACCTGCTTTGTATTACATTGTGATTTTATGACATTTTTTTATATTTTCTTTATGTTCCAGTTTGCGCACACATGCCCTGCGGTTGTACTGCGCGTTACTCTGGACATGACATTAAATGTTTTTTAGGTGCTGTGCATCTTTTCCTATGCCATTGGCTGTGTATTTAGCCATTGGCATATGTTAACTTTGTAATACATGAGTCTGGTCTGCTTCCATAGCTCCGATGTTCTGTTTGGAAAAATGTAAACCGTGTTTTTTGGTTTACATTTCTGTGGGCTAATGCTACACCTGCACCACTTCGTGAATCACTATCTGCCTTCATTTGCATGGTGCGACACTGTGCATGGGGTAATTAGCATAGCTATGCTGAGGGCTGCGCAGTTCTGGTGTACGCCGGTAGTGTACGTGGTATTGGATCGTACCTGAATCGCTCGACGGCCATATTTGGTGTTATTCCGCCTACACTACGCCTGCGCCTGGCACAAGCTTCATGAATCCCGAGGTATTTTTTTTATACAAGTAATTCACGACTTGTAAAGTTTTGTTGCTGCTTAGCTGTTTACAATATAGTTGTTTATAATATAGATTGTTTTAAACATAGATTTATTCTAATATGTTTAGATATATTTGTGCTGCATATAATATCTACTTTAATTTTTTAATATAGTGTTTAAATTTTATTACATAGTAAGCTTTTATGATTTAGTAATACGTCTTTAATGTGTTTTGCATTTCAATTGATGCATCAGCTGACTTTGAGCTTTTGATATTTATATAGCACTTTAACTTCTGTTCCTCTTCTGATGAAGTTTGTACATGCTACGTACGAAAAGCGCTTTATTTGAATACAATAAACAGATTATTCTTCATTATTGCCTGCCAATTCGTTACAGTATCTGAGGGCTGACTGGAATGGGTTGGTGAAGGCCTGCTGGCTTTTTCAGATGGAATTACAGGGAATGATTAAATGTCAACCTGTCAGATTCAACCACTGTTTGGCCACCATCATCAGAGTCTGCTGATACTCTGACATCAGGTAGAAAGAGTCCCACACCTCCACTGTCAGGATCACCTGTGATAATAAACAACAAAGACAGGAAAAAAATTGATAGCTACACTATTATAGTGAAATGTATGCTAACAAACTAACACTGCTGCCACTACTGCAGACAATATAGCAATACACACAACAGGCATAACACTCACATCACGCATATGGCTAAAGATATATATTTCTTTGTACTACTCATCACCACTAACAAAGAAGATATTTGACTTACCATGTGCAGTTGATGATATATGCGTCCCACGGATAATGGTCCAGGAAGAAGTAAAGGACAACATCATCACAACTAACAGTAACACAAGGGGTTAAAACGTATTTCCCTTTATATGTCCTTTAACTATATTTTCAACAAGAACTTGGATGATGAGTTCAACCTAAGCCCATGTGTAATCAATCATAATGTATAGTTAATTGTAGCAATCTACAATCCTCCCCCACAAACAAATGCAATGTTATACAGAACTAATGTATTGCTGTCAATATTTTACTATACAAAAGTATTTAACACTTATGATACATAAGCCTAACTGGAAGCTCCTCCTGGGACATACTTGTTTTCCTTGAAACAGTTGCATCAATGTCAAGGACATGTTGTTCTGCACTTCCCTGATACCTGTCTGTATCCCAGACAGTAGACATGAACTCTTCATTTGCTATCAGTGGTGGTTCTGTAGCAGCCCCCCCCCCCATACCCATCCGATCATGGGCCACTGCAGCTACTCTCTTCTGTGCAGATAAGATCAGGTCAATGGCCCTATGGCATACCTGATCATATGCCCTGATGTGGCTGCTTACTGCATTCACATCAGCAATTATTAGCTGCCAAATGTGCATTCTGTCTGACATATCTGCATGCCCCTCTCAACCAGAAAAGCACCATGTCTCCTAAAAGCGTCCACAATGACCTGATTCTCTGGTTCACTGAAGGTGAGGTTTTGAGGATTTAAATACCAGGGTGCAATAGCCCTAGGTGACCTAAAACACAACAGAAGGATATTATTGACCTAAAACACAACAGAAGGATAATACACATAAGTATCACATAACTAAAGTCCTGTTTCCAGATAAAACATAAAAGGCAGCATTACACTATTACCCACTGGAGAAACATAGAACAGGCATGATATAAAACAGGAATTGTGTGGTTGTAACATATTACATTCATACACAAAGCAAGGATGGATGCAAAACAAGGAGAGTAACAATAGCAATATATGCTTATTTATATCAAAACAGAAATGCAACTTTGCTCCCTCACCCCAAAACACCAGGCAAATAACACATTTTGTTAAGAAACCATCAATGAAATGCTAAAAGTGCTATCAAATAAACTATCCCTGAAACATGTCTACATAGTTAGCACAGACCATTCCATTTTAAGCTATTTCCAGTCATGTGTGTCTGTGGCCAGCACTCCCCTAGAGGTGTGTATGGTCTATCCTAGAAGGCTAACACCCCTGTGTCATTGACAATATAGGACATTCACCATTTCACAGAAATATCAGTAGAAGACTGTATACAGAAAAACAGTTGTAACATTAGCACTTCTAATGACAGATAATAAGGCTGTGCACCTGAGAAAGTAAAATGCTCTGAGAAACATGCCCATGTTATCAGTACATTTCTAAGTAATACATACAGATAAAAGCAACATTTGCTAAGATGACATTTCAGCATGTGCACTACATAGCTGAAAAATGTATGCATACCTTTTCAAGGTCAATAGTCTTCTGTGCATATATATTCTAATGTAATAGCCTCTTCTGTGTTCTTGAAATAAACAAGTCTCCTCACCTTCAGGTTCCCTAGCTACACAGTTGTCTTTTTTTTGTGTAGATTCAGGGCTATGAAGATGGTGAAGATGCAAATGAGGTGTGGACTCATCAGAATTGCTAAATCCCAAATACTTTGTTCAGTGAGGCAGCTTTAAACACAGTGCAGCCACTCCTTTAATGTTTGTTGCTAATGGATTGTGACTGTGAATGATTACTGGTAGGGACAATGAAAACACAACAGCAGTGGGTGTCTTTTATCATGATTTTAAATGTAAATAAGCACAACACAATTCAACATTTCTGTTCATTAACATCCAACATCCTCATCATTTGTTAACAGCTGTATGTTATTGTCATTTAATATCCTCACACATTTTAAGGACAATGATACAGAATGCCTTACAGACTGCATGTTTCAGATTACTGCTCAGATAAAACAAGGATGAGCACCAAATACAGAGACAAAAGGCAGAGCTGCATTTTTGCAAACAATAGTCATATATGGTTGTGTGATCACTCAATGCACTACAACTGAAATTAATACATGCACAAATAACTGTAATTTAGTTTGTTAGTACTATGGATGGAGTTGCATTTGATTGTTTGCAGAATAATTTCAGATCCCTGCTGCAAAGATGCTGGTGTGGCAAATAGAGATAAGACACCTTTACTGTTTTCTTAAGGTTCATTGTCAAGAAAGTTCAAATCCAGACCTGTGTAAATAAATTTCATGTGTACTAACAAACATGTTGTGATGTTTATTTCATAGATTGCTTTTCTTCATTTCAACTACTTTCCCCTTTTTTAATTTGCAGTGTTTGTATGATGTGCCACTTAAAGCAAACAAGAGAAATGGTGGTTAGCAAGGATCCCTAGCACCTGAAGCCATCAAACACCTGCAGACAAGACTTAGACAGTCAATAATTGAAAACAGATACATTAATTTAATTCTGTTGGACACAGCACAAACATGCTAAGTGGCATTGCTAAGCAGTTAATACACAAAACTTAAGAATGACTAGCAAATTATGGAACTGTCATGTAACTACTCCTGTGGCAGCAGGTTTAAGTGTATATCTGTGATGCAGATATGCCTGAGTTCTAATACAGGGAGTACAACATATTTTAAAGTTATGACAGTCCAGCTTATAGCAATGAACAGAAAAATATACAAGTGTTATTTCAACATTCTTGTGGTAATTGGTGTAAGTCTAGGCTACCATGCAGATGCTTCAGGATTTTAATACAGGACATTCCATGCATTTTTACTGTTCCATTTCCCCTTATATATTCAATATCATTTACAACACTTTAGATAGTGGAGCTTAGATGAATTATTTGTATGAGGGATAAGACACCCTTATTGTGTTTTCAGATGTATGACTGAAGGTATACTCACTGCTATATTTCTGTAAGTATAATGTTGCTATATGTACTTGGGAGACCTTCACACTTAAATGAGAAACATGCACAACTGAATCTATGTACAATAATCTTGTCAGGTCACACACATACTGGGTTAAGACATCAAACTGGCATCTGTATTTTTGAATGATTCATAACTATGTCTGAGCAGCACTTATTCTATGGCAAAGATAGTAAATCACCACTGTAGAAGAAAATGTTTGGCCCCTTATGCATAGGTTTGAATCCCACATTTAAAAATCAATTTTATCAGTGTACAGTATAAAGCCATAACAAAAATATGTCAGGTCATGAAATTTATTCCCACAGTGCATGTCTGCAAAGTTAACTCGACTAACACTTACCTGCCAATTTTAAAAATGTATTTACAGCAGCAACCACCCTTCAACCTACTGTCAAGTGTCAGATTAACCTTCTAATTTCAAAAACTGCTTTCCTTCCTACTTGGCGCTGTTGTGCTCTGCTTAACATCATGTAAATCTGGTTGGCATCATTTCTCGGGTTTGAGTGCTACTAGTAAACATGATAACAGGATTGTCGGGAAATCATTAATTGTCATTGGTTTACTTTTGGTATCAGACATGTCTGGTGTTAGAGGGGAAGGTTCCCAGTTTAGGGCACAGAGGAGAGATGTTGATGAGTCCAGGATATTTATTGGAAGCATGGTCAAGTTCCAGAGCCAAAGGCTTCTCCATGGGGAATATTGTGTCTCCCAGTACAAGTCTGAGGCTTGGAGTAGTTTGGATAAGGCTGCATCCAGTGTGACTAGATCACATGCACTGGAGAATGGTATAGGCACCACTTCAATGACCTACAGATGTGCAAGAGGAATACGGTCTTTACACTGCCAGCCCAGCTATCAGGAATTTTGCAAATAATTCTATGTCATTGGTGAATATTGATATGATTTATACAGAACTGTATGTTATGTACTGAGCAAAAATGCAACCACAGCATGCCCTGCTTGCTTAGAATAGAAACGCATATAAACTATTGTAATTGTGTAACTGTATAAAACTGGGGCATAAAAGGTTAACTTGTGAAACATCAAGAAAATAAGTTGAAACTAAATTGTTTTATGATTGTTCTATAAAAGTTATCTCTCCATTTTAGTATAGCAGACACAATCTCTAGAGCTACCGTATTTCTTTCTAAATAAGACCTAACCAGAGAGTAAGACCTAGCATGGTTTTTCCAGGGTGTTCATGATATAAGCCCTACCCCAAAAGTAAGCCCCAGTTCTGATTATTACTGTAACCTAATCATCACTCACACTTGATGGTTGAGATCCTGGGCCCATAAACCAACTCAGGTGTACTTTGATCAGTTAAAGTACAGACAACATGCAGGAAGTGCACGCTCATTGTAACGAGCAGCTGTGGTAGTATTTTCTCTTCATAACCAGCACCATTTTGGGTTGTCCCTCCGGTCACGTAAATCTTCAATTAAGCCCCCGCAGACAAGATGAGTGCAAAAAGATGCTATTCCATCGAGTACAAGAAAGGAATTGTGGAGGACTCCCATGAAAAAAACCTGATGGCTTTCTGTAAAGAGAAGAAGTTAGATCTCTGAATGGTCCGAAAATGGTGAGCAGCGTACGTTAATCTCAGTCAACAGGCCAATGAGGGAAACGCTAAGGAGTGTAAGTGTGGATCAGGTCAGAAAGCATTATTTCCTGAGCTTGAAGACATCATCTGTGAGTGGATTGCTAACAGACGAGCAAAGGCTTTGGTTGTGCACAGGACTGATATTCAAACATTTGCCCTTGCAATAGCACCACAGTTAGAAATATCCATAGAAGAATTCAAAGCATCACAAGACTGGCTGGATGGCTTCCTTCAGTGATATGAACTGTCTATAAGAAGATCAACAACACTGTTCATGCTGGAAGATACTGAAGTTATTAAATGTGCACTTGCGTTCAAGTCCTTTGTTGATGGCATTGACTTTTCTAAATACCAACTCTCCAACATGATAGCCATGGATGAAACTGCAGTGTTATGAGCCAAGGATCTCAAACAACAATTGATCAGAGGGGTGCCTCATCAATCTACATTCCCTCCACTGGTTATGAGAGTGTACGTGTTACCTGTATTTTGGCAATTCATCTAGATGGAAAAGAAAACCCCACCTCTAATCATTAGTAAAGGCAAGAAAGATAAGATTGAACGTGTTTCAGGCATTTACATTCTTGAAACCGGATAAGCCTGGTGCACACAAGCAACTATAAGGAAGTGGGTCGATGTAATGCTGCCACTTGTTTTGTGAGGTGGCAAAAGAGTTCTGCTAGTCTGGGATTCAGCCAGCACTCACTGCACTAAAAAAATGAAGAAATTCCTAGCACGGAGGAGAATAGATCAAATAATGATTCCCGCAGGAATGACTGCCTATCTCCAGACTCCTGACATTGCAATAAACAAGCCATTCAAGGACCATTTGTGCATGGAACTCAATGACTACACTGAAAATAGAATGGAGAGAAATCAGCATGGAAACTTTGTGAAGCCTAGCCTGCCAGAGGTCTTGACTTGGATGAAAAATTAATGGAATAAAATCACTGACAGCTGTGTTGCCAATGCACTACAGGCAGGCTACTTGGACAAGGAGTGCTCTTTAAAGAGAATTCAGTTGATAAGCATGGCAGACTGGGGCCAATGGTGCTACAGGAAATGGAGTCACAAGAAATTCAGGCCAAAATTCGGGGGTTGGACACTTATGGCAATGTTCCAGAAAAAGATGACATGACTGTATTTGAATAACTGTGAAAGCCAAGGTGCAGATATTCTGGAGTTGAAATGTTTGTTGCACTGTTTATGTAGAATTCTCACACAACTGTCAACCTGTTATTAGAACTGTTGTAAAATAATAGAAAAGTACGAAATAAATGTCAATTTGTGTAGATGAATAAATATCGATTTTTGTAGATGAAGAAATGTTGATTTGTGTTGATTAATTAATGTCAATTTTTGTACATGAATAACTGAATAAAGGTAGACTGTTGTACGGTGTGGGTAAATAAGGCATCCCCTGATAATAAGCCCTAATGCGCATTTCACTGGAGAAAGAATATAAGACCCAGTCTTATTTTCTGGGAAATATGGTATAAGTTTTTGTATTGTCTTGGAAGAGAAGTAATTACTAGGTTTGAGATGCAGAAGTGTTTAATTGTTTTATGACTTTCAGGATCTGCAAACATCTGAGAGATATGTATTTTTCACAGAGAGATGCTAAAATTGCTTGTACTTTCTGACAGTGTGTTAGCTTGGGAACTAAAGTCAGGTGACATAAAGTGATGTCATCCAAGCTAACCCAGGAGTAATATTTTATATTAATTTAAGAACTCTCTCAGGGGGAGACTGGGCATTCTGTATTTTATCTTTGACCTGGAAATGTCCACTCATCATCACATCTGCACTTGCCTTGCTGTAAGTAATTTTCTAGGGCATAGTAACTCTTTTTGGATTCAGATAGGAATATAGTAAAGATTAGTTTAAATGTTTTCTGTATTTATTTGAGACTGTCCTGCAAAGTTGTTTTAAACATTTCCTTTGATTTTGAACTCTGAAGTTATTGTGCTGATTTATTGAGTACGGTCTTGTTATTTTATTATTTATTATTATTAAATATATGTAAACCTATCTTTGTGGCTGATATCTGTGAGACATATCTAATCTCTTAGAGTACTTGCATATCTATATGGTGACACTGTACAGGTCACTCCTAAATAGCTTTGCTCTTGGTCAGACTATCATTTGGTTTAATAGTAACATTACACATTTGGATTAGACAGCCTTTGTTAAAAGCCTTAAAAGTAGCTGATAAGAGTGGTTGGTGGCAGTGAAAACAACCTTAGAGTTTGAGCAGAAGGGGGCATCACTAGTAAACATGTGCCAACCTTTACCAGGAGTGTGTGTATGTCTGTCTATAAATCAAACCTCAAAGAGGGTATATGTGAGAGCTACTTGGGCAGGGACATGAAGGATTGGTGGGACACCTATGATGATGGAGGTTTTGGCTTGGCCACTCAGCTGAGATCTCATCCCTATAGATGTGACAGTGAGAAATCTTATTGGGGTTCTGGAGAAAGAGGGAGAAACCATCCCCAGACTGACTGTGGTCTCTGTGTGCTCTTAAGGGAAATTGTTCTTTACTGTGTGTGTACTCATCATCCTCCCATTGTGTATGTCCCACACTGTTGCCAGTGGGCTCCTTGATTACTGGGCCATTGCAGGGTGTCACATATTAATTGGTTGGCAATGGTGGGATAGCCACTTCACATATTAAATGGCTCGCAGTGGTGTGGATATTGAATTCCTGTAGCCTGTGAACCGTGGTCACTAAGGAAGGTGCATGTACTTTTAATCAGCAATACAGTGAACATTCAGAGTTTTATATCACAATTGTTTTATTCTATTTTTTTTTTTTGCTAGCCAGTGGTTAAATGAGTTTCCAACTAGTGACATCTTAACGTTGTGTAAGTATGACCATAAAGAGAATTTGTAATACAGTAGAGAGTCAATCATCCAAACTAATTGGCACCTAGGGTAGTTCAGAGAATCAAATTCTTTGGATAATCAAAAATATAATTGAACCGGATAAAAAATGTTTTTTTTTTCTGCAAGCACACAAGAATATACTTTTCAACCATTCAGTGATGAACAATAAAGTATATTTTTCACATATGAGCTGGCTACAAACTCAAAAAACATGTTCAAGCATATACGTATAATTTAAAAAAGCCCTTTGCTGGTACAAAAACCCAACGAAAATCAACAGAAACCAAAAACTGAAGGTACCAATGTAGATCAAATCATATATCCAATGCAAAAACAAATATAGTAGTCCAGTGTAGTAAAATCACACAAGTAAAGTTTAATGGTAACCGCTTTGACAATAAAACTAAGGATTTAGTTGTATTGTGAAAGCGCTTACCATTAAACTTTACTTGTGTGATTTTACTACACTGGACTACTATATTTGTTTTGCATTGGATATATGATTTGATCTACATTGGTACCTTCAGTTTTTGGTTTCTGTTGATTTTCATATATGTATAATGTTTACATATTGAGACTTTATGATTTTTCCTACCCAAAAACGTCGGCAGACCTGTTCTCAAAATTCACGTTTTAGATAATTGACGTTCAGATAACTGACTCTTTACTGTATATCTAACGCTAAATATTGGCAAAACTGGTATTCATAATGCTCTTCTGTTCTTTTCTTTGCTTTTCACAGCTAATGCCAACATAACATTGAATTCCTGGGCTCATGCTGAATGCCTGGAGAGACTGAGGGTGTATGGTTTATATATGCAGCACAACAGAAATATTATTGCAGTTTTAAAAGCTAATGATGGATTTTTTGGTATTCTGTGTAGAAATAGCAAAGTGAGCATGCACATCCTAACTGTAAATGCAAGTATGCATGCACGACTCTGTAGAACAAATTGACTTTAGGAGGCAAGTGTAAGACTGTAGTCAGATGTTATGGGTTTAAGTACCATGAGCAGGAATTTTATAATACTGCAGTTCCTTCATAATATTACATATATTAAATTCTATACTAGTGGCATAAATGTTCTGTTGTTAATTGTGATCAGTATACTTAGGCCAATTATATGTGCAATATATGCACATTCCAAGCATTACCTTAAGCAATCCATATCTATAGTTTGTAGTTGATAGAATGTATACTTAAATATAATAGTTCAGATACAATAGTTGAATAATTGTGATAGTACATTGTATGTCATAATTTTATCTCTTTTTTTCTCTCACCCCAACCTTTATCTTACATTTTTATTTTATATAATGTGTCATCAAAATGTCTTCATTTCATCCATTTGTACAAGTCACTAAATGCTTCAGAGCACTGCTAGGTAGGTCAGCCCAAGTGGGTCAGCCTGCCCCCATTCCACCGGCTCCAGCAACAATGCCTAGCAAATATGGGACCCAAGCTGGTAGCACTGACTCTGCTGCCCCTACATTACCTGTTCCCTCAGGTAGCACTGCCTGGGCAGCTGGTGCTTTGGTACCCCCTGGGAGTAGTGGCAGAGGTGGGGATTTCATCGCCTGCCGGGAAATGCCAGAGTTGGTGCATAGGGTTGTGCACTGCACCATTGGTGTATGTCTTGGCCAGGTAGAGAGGCTGCTCCCTCTCATGGTAAGAAGGAGGAGAAGATGTCAAGCACCCCAGTACCCAGTGGAGTAAGGGGACCTTGTTTGATGGGCATGAGCCTGGGTTGTCCCCTCCGTCACCCCGAACATAGTGTCCCCAACCTTTTGTGTCCCTCATCATCCCTGTGTCTTGTCTTGTTTGTCTTGATTATTTGCATTTGCTTCCTCACCTACCCAACTTACCTGACCCGAAAATACCAACATCCTTTATCCACCATTCCTTTCTTACTGAATTAAAAAGAAAAACTGGACACCTGTCCCACCAACAAAATATCATCCCATACATAGCTCTCCATTTTGTACACATGTCTTCTTGAAACACTTGAGTTGGCTAATTGGCTATACAACATCATTATGTTGTAGTCACTCTAGTTTGTGGAGATGACATTCCAAATTCAGCTAATATTCTGTAAATATTTCAGTTTACACTGTTAAAGAAATGGATAGCTTTGGTTCTTTCCTGCCTCCCTCCTGCACATACCTGTATTTATTTCTCTTTATTCTTCCCTCTCCTTGCTCCTCATTTCACCACATTCTATCTGCCCCATTTTAGCACCTATAATCTGGTCAAAAAATAGAATCACGCACAACACACATAAGTACCAGAAAAGCAATGGATATATTTACTTTTTGGCCTCTGTTTGCACGGAGTTTTACATCTTAGAAGTGGCATCTGTGTACACTACTGTTCATTCTGTAGCATTTAATTTTTACATAAAATCTTGTTACTGAAGTCTAAAACAACATGTAACTATATTTTATATCCATACCTAGTATGCAGTTGTTACACTAAGGACTGTTTACTGCTGTAATCTTGAACCCTTTAAACCCTGAGAAAACTGCACCTATGTCTTATAGTAGAGGTCTATGTGTAATTGAAAATGATATGTCTGTATTAATAAGTAAATTATTTCATAATTTCTTTCCTGTAAACAATGAAATATTGTAATTTCTTTCAACCTAAAACAGTGATAGATAAATAATCTGGTTATATATAAGCTGAAATCCTTTTCCATAGAACTAGCAATAACACTGACGAGCTATTGTATGCATTTCTTCTTTATTTTGCTCTGAAACACTAGTAATAACATTGACTTGAGCTAGGGTATGCATTTCTTCTTTACTTTGCACTGATGGTGTTTACTTTATTAAAATGGTTACAATTCACATTCTGATCTCTCTTATTTCACCTCAGTGCAATACTTACACTGGTTTCTGAAAAGAATAAACTAGAATTTATTACATTTTGAATAACTGTATTTGAAATAACATCATTTCTGGAAATCTGCATCTTACACACACTGATTGTATTTATGTCTGCTGCTGCAATACTGCAACTTAACTCTGTATCTTGAATTACATGTACATTCTAAACAACTGTATTTGAAATATCATGAACCTGAGACATTGCAAATGTTTTATATTTGGTTGGGAAATCTGCATGTTACATATACTATGTCGAGGTCAGTATCTGCAATACTGCCACCTAACTCTGCATTTTGAATTGCATAAGCTGTATCATTTACACTGATTTCTGAAGACTGTAAACAGGAATGCGTGTTATTTAAGTTTGAAGCCATACTGATAAAAGCTGGCTCATTCTGCAAATCATGAGACAGTGTATCTGTTGCAGTCTGCTTCTGTAATTTAACCCCTTTGCATCTAGAGAGAAGTTTAGACTTCCTTAACTAATAACCTTGAAATGTAAATGAACATTATGGGACACTGTCAGGCTCATCATTGAATGAATTGTTATAACTGTAAGATACTGGAATTAGTTGGAAACAACTGGAAGAAACTTGAATGAAACTGGAATGAATGACTATATCTCCCAATTACCTAGAACTGTGCTGAACAGGGGCCAGTCTCTCCTTTATGGGCCAAGTCTTTTGTACTTTTTTTCAATAAAGTCTGCAAACACCGTAGTTTGGTTAAGAATGCTGTATTATGCACAGTGGAGGTAGATGTCTACAATATCCAAATTAATTGTGCAAAATTGTTAAAGTATGATCAAGTTTGCATATGAGCAGTATAGACCATAAAGCTGAGCATACGTCTTTATCACAAAACCAAAAATAATCAGAGGACAAACATCCAAAGTCAGAATCAGATTATGAATATTACTCTTATAAATTTAGAATAAGAGATTTTTTCATTACTTTGCATTTTATTTTGAAAAGTTTCAATTTTAACAGCAAAGAGTAGCACAAAATAAAACAACTGTTTATCTATGCCCACAGCCATGTAATATATCAATGTAATACAAACTAACAGCAGTTGACATCTTTACATTTTGGCCACAACATAAAGGAATGAGTAATATTATATGTTCTCATCCTAATTGTATGTAACTGACTACTACATACAGTTTTTGCAATACTAATAAATTCAGTACAAGAGTGAATAGTTTTACTCTTCAAACTCTTGGTTATTTTCCTAGTTATTCATAGTATAGACCAAAGAAGTGTCACTTGAGTCCTTGGAATTATTTCAGGGATTGGAGCATTAAATAAAACCAATGAAATGGAAATATTACATCTGTCTGATCACAATGCTTCAATAATGTTATTAATTTCTTTACATAAATGGGAGATGACCTTATATTCGTATACCATATGTATCCAATCAGCTGTTACCTCAGAATCACATCTCCATCATTTGATTCTACTTGATTTATTCATAATTGTAACCTTGTTAGGTGTGACAAATGCTATGTGCAAGAATTTCCAGATGAAAATATTCTAATATATTCTATTGAATTTAATCCTATATTTTATATTTATTGGTCAAATTTCCATTATTAATTTTTTGTGGAACAACTCCAAAAAGTATTGCCTGGGTATAAGAAGTCTAATCTTAGAATTCTATAAATGTTTGATACTTAAGACTTATTTTCCTTTGCTTTATTATTAATATTAATTAGGAATTCCAATATTTAGTGCAAAGATTTGTTTCCAAGTTAGATATCTTATTTATCTTTGATTTAAAAAAAATCCATACATATTTGCAGCAACCACTTATTAGAATAATGACTTTATCTACACATTAAGTTTTTAACAGAATGCATTTCAGTTCCATTTAAAATTTGATGTCAATAATAAATTGTCATTTTGTTCATTTAAATCTATCATTCTAGTGAAATTGTAAATTTCTAAGCATTCATTTGTATATTATATTGGAAAACTTGAAAATGATTAGGTATTTAATACAATAATTAGAATATATGAGTTTTCTGAAGGAAGAAAGAACATTAGGGAATTTCATTAAAATAAATGTTTTCATTTAAAATCATCTTTTAATAGCCAGAGAAAACTGTTAGGGATGATTTGCCTATGACAATTAGTAATATGTTCGTTATTTTTAGATAATAATACCTGATGTATTAGTTTTCATTTTGATTCATATGATGAATTTATCCACAATGCAACAATTTTTGCAATAGCTGAAGTAGCAAACAATTGAATATCAAGGAATCCTATTTCACCTTTATCCCAACCTTTTGTGTGCCAATTAAGAAAAACTTAAATGTTCTTCCATAATAGAGAAAATTTTATTCCAGCTTGTTACTAGACTTATAATTTTATCAATAACCTGTTGAAAATTCACATGTATGTTTCCTTACTACTAGATGTAATGATGATACCAGGATATTTAATTTCAGAGTAATTCCAATTAAAATCTGAATAATTTTATATGATTTTTTTGAATTTCTTATTGATCAATAATGTACTAATTTATTATGATTACATTTAAAGTTCAAAATAGTTTCAAATTGCTTCATAGAACTAATTATCTCTTCTAGCGGTTTTCTATATTCCTATTGTAAGCAGAATATCAACCACAATGATTTGAATCTTTAGTTCCAAATCATCTATTTTTATACCCTAAATATTTTCCTTGACTTAATCAAGTAAGCAAAATGTTCAAGTACTAGTGCAAAAAGTAGTGGAAATAGAGGGCAACCTTGATTAGTACTTTTTTGTAGTTTAAAGGATTTAGAAAGAAAGTAACCTATTTTGACATAAGCATAAGAATTAATGTAATTTTTTTAAATTAATGCTATTAACTCAGCTGAAAAGTTATATGCTTTAAGGGTTTTAAATAAGGCCAATTGACTGAGTCAAAAGCTTTGTTTAAATCAAGACTAATGGTAGAAGGTTATTTTTTATTTTTATTAGCATACTCTATTAGTGTGTATATCCTTATTATATTATTTTGTACCTGCATATTCAAAATAAAACCTATTTAATTGTTAATTAATTTTGGTATTATTAGATTAATTCTATTTTCTAAAATAGACATGAACATATTGCAGTCAGCATTTAGGAGTGAAATTGGGTCTATAGAAATAACATTCCGTAGCATCTTTGTCTTGGTTTCAAATAGGTGAAATTAGGGAATATTTCCATGACAGCCAAACTCTGAAGTAGTTTTTTATTTCCCCTGAAAGCTTTTGTTAGTATAAAGACTGCATTATCGGGCATCAGTTTATATAGTTCTAGTATGAGACCATCTAAACCAGGAGTCTTCTTATTTTTTTTAACTTTTTAATTTGATATTTTATTTTTTTTAAAGTAAAAGGTCTATCAGTTGTATTTACTTTTCATTTAATTTATTCTTTATATATTCCTTTAGGAACATTTACTAAGCTATTTGAATTATTATTTATATTTTCATAGAATATTCTAAAGCACTCACAAATACCCTTAATATATGTTTTCCTGTCTTTTTGTTATTTATTTACAATGTAATTTCTTTAATGTAAATTACTCTATTCATTTTCTTAGATCTAATAGCAAGTTTATGTAAACTTGATGGGTTCAACGAATGTTTGAAGTTTTAGTTTTTCCAGGTTTATTGACACTTTATTATATAAAATTTCCACATATTTTTTATTAAAATTTTTTAGTTTAGATTGACTAATAGTGTCATTTGGTGTTAGTTCTAACTTTATTTTATCTATTTTAGTTTGTGGTGTATTGAATTCTTTATCCCATTCTTTTGTTTTATTCATATGCCAGCATGTAATTCTACCATTTAAGTAAGCATTTAGTGAGTCCCAAAGGATGTTATAATTTACTTCACTATTTGTATTTTATTTCTATAAAGTTCTTGATGCCATTTTCATACCACTATTTAAAGTGTTTTATTTTAACTTCCAATTGCCTGTAACAAAAACCTTCTCAATATTTGTCTGAGTACTATATCTATAAGCATTATGGGTGTATTGAAGTGAATTTACTTTTCCTAGTGTATGTATGTCCTTTAAGTTCATAAGGTTTACAAAATTTGATAAGTGTTTAGCTGAAGACATAATTCTAGGTTTCTTATCAGCACTGGTGCCCTTATTAGATAAGATGCAGTTAAAATCATCAACCATTACAACCTCACCTTTCATTTAATATGCTATGGTGTCTAGATAATATTCATGCATCTTTAGCTCCTAGCCCTGGAATCCAATAAAAGTTTACCAAAGTATACATTTTCCTGTTTCATTCTCTTACAACAATGCTTAACACACCATGTTTATCAGCATAGGTATCTATTACATTAGGCTTAACTGGGGAATTTTTCTACAGAATGAGAGTGCCTCTTTTAATCTAAAACCGGAATCTGCCAGAATTAAAAAAAGTCTTTAATGATAATGCATTAACATCCTTATTGAGTAAATATGTTTCTCTTAAAAATACTATTTGAGCTTTTGTAACTTCAGGGATTTAAGCAGGCTTCCCCTTTTACTGGATTATTTAATCCTTTAATATTAATAGATAAACATTTTAAATCAGACATTTGTAAGAAAACTTATTAAAAATACTTTTTATGTAAAGCACTATTATGTACTTCAATGATAATGATAAAGAACATTCATCTATGGAGAAAACATTTAAAACAACTAGAATATTATCTAACAATATAACCTTAAAACATTCTTCCATGGAATAACACACTCCTCATTTGTTGATAAAATCAAACAAACTACGTCTCAACCTCCCCATTAGACAATCTACATGTCTGCTTCATGCATGTATTTTCCCTTTCTTGATATGAATCATTTTAAGAAACCCTTCTATATGTTATTAAGAAAGAGAGAAAAGGATACTTAGGTCCCATATCAGTTTAAATAAGCCAGATTAGTTATCACTGTCACCATCTTCTCTTATAACCTCTTCTTCCTTCTCAAACTACAATAAGAAAGTTATCAAATGTTAATTTCCCATTTGTTATTATAAAGTTCAAGAAGTTGCATATTATTATTTATTTTATTTTATTTACTGTGTATAAAATTTTTATACAACAATCTATTAGCTACATAAATGTCTCTTTGTCCCTATCTCCTGTTCCTGCTTTTACTGTCTATGTTATACTATTTACATCAACTCCATACTTTAGTTATAATCCATACGTACTATGCTCTTTAAAAGAACAGCTATACCATCCTTTATATATCAGGAAATCATTATTCCAGTTCCTTCTTTTGTAACAATCCACTATCTTGCTTTGCATTATATCAGAGGGAATTGAACTAACCTCAAATATTTTTAAATAAAATCTATCAAATATAATCTGTCTGTGATTTTTAAATCAAATACCACAAAATATAATCATTTGTGTCCTACTTGACGTTTCTTATTATAAAGTGCAGTATGGTCAACCTGTTAATATATAAGAAACAGTCAAAGCTACTAACAAATTATTATTAGTTTTGAAGCTCATTTTTTACTTTTAATTTACAGGTCCATAGGTTCATAAGTGTTTACTAGACTAAAGACCACAATGGCCTTTGTAATCCTAGCCATGCATCCCAAATCTGTGACAAGTTCTGATACCCTTGATAAGTGTAAGCATGGGCCTGGGAGATGAACCATTTACAGGTTACCTGTGTCCATTAGAGACATAGGTGCCAAACCAGGGATGAATTGGTGGTTTCCCATCCAATTGTCCAAGTTGCACTTGAATTGTGTTAGTGAGGAACTCTGCTTCACATGGATGGGGAGCTTGTTCCATAGAAGTGGTAGTCTCTGAGATACATACCTATTTATAGTCCTATTTATATCACAGGCAAGTTTTAAGTTATTAGAATGGGTAATTCTGGTGCTGTTTGCTTTGTGGATATGCAGGAGGTCCATCAAAACTGAGTCTAACAATGCCTTGTATGCCAGGCATAGCTCTCCCCTCAAAAGCCTGTAGGAGACAGAATACATTGATAGGGCCTTGAGGTGGTCTGCATAGGACATTTTTCTTATGACCTGTATTATTTTAGTGAGAAACCTCTGTGGATGTTCCAATTGTTGGATATGCCTGGTTAGGTACATACCAAAGGGGGCATTGTACTCAATGATAGGTCTGATTAATGCTGAATACACTAGAACAATGACTTCCTTGAACTTAGATGCCATACCTTTGTTTATAAGTTGTGCAACATAGAATGATTTCCTCACCACTGTAGACACATGATGGTCAAAGGCTATATTACTATCTATTTGTGTCCTTAAGTCCTGACTACTGGGTCGACTCTAGGGGGTGTGTTGTCAATATGATAGTTACCAGGGATGGAAAACTTTCCAAAGGATACTATTATGCATTTAGTTTTAGCCCATGGCTCTGACACCAGTTATTTGTCTGTATCAGCCCCTCCTGGAGAACATTTGTGTCAGTGTAAGATTCGATGACAGCTCCTAATTTGCAATCATCTGCAAATTTAGTTAGCAAGACACTGCTGACATTGGCCTTGACTTCTGAAAAGTAAATGCCAAAATGGAGTGGTCCAAGGGACTCCAATTGTGACTGGCCTCTTTGTAGAGGTGGACTCCCAAGTTCTAACTTCCTGGGTCCTATCTGCGAGCCAGTTGCTTATCCAGCAGGTGGCATGTGGGTTTTTACCTAACCTCTTGAGGTTGTCAACAATGCCCGAGTATGGTATTGTGTCAAATGCCTTGGCCAAGTCAAGGTTGGCAGTGAAAACAATTTTACCCTCATCCATTGCTTTTGCGACCTTCTCAAAGAAGTCAACCAGGTTGAGTAGGCATGATCTTCCATTGGCAAAACCAAAGTGGGTTGGGTCCAGTGTCTGGAGGTTTACTATATTTCTATTGATCATCTCCATGATAATTATTTCCATGGCTTTGCATATAAGACTAGTGAGACTTATGGGTCTATAGTTTCCAGAGTCTGCAGATGACCCACCTTTGTACAGAAGGATGACTGTTGCTTTTCTCCATACATGAGGCATGATACCTGTTTGAAGGCTACAGTTAAATAGTAATTCCAGAGGCCCTGATAGGTCATGTTTCATGCTATTTAGAACGCATCCCTGGGATATTGTATGGGCCCACTGATGCATTGTTTTTGGTCTTAGATAGAGTATAAGGACCTGTTTCCTAGTGTTCATATTATATTATGTTAATCATGTATATTTCTTATGTATGATTTAATGCAATGTGTTTAATTCCTAGTTAACTTATCAGTGTTAATACTGAAAGCACACTGCATTTCCTGTTTTAATATTCTGATACATCACTTTCTATTCAAAGGGTGAGTTGAAAGGTCAGCTTTAAGGAAGAAGAAGGTAAGAACAACAACTTATAGTACCTTTTAAAGCTTATAAGGCATCACAAAAGTGCTCATACCACTAAACAGATTATTTTAAAGCTAAATTATGTTAAGGGCATTAAAATAGTTTGTCTAGCTTTATTTATATGTGCAAAAAAACTTACAAATTAGTGAGTGAATTTAAACACCTGTACATTTGTGATGTCAGGGAGGCTACATTCTGTTGGGATATACATTTGGTCTTTTGGGGGGGAAGGGGTGGAGAAGTTTGCACTGAACCTGTTTGCCAGGATGTTGGCAATGTCTGTGGGATCAGTGTATTTTTTTGTCATTTTGTACTAACTCAGAGCATATCTGGGAGTTGCCCCCCAGATTCCTAACATAACTAAAGAAGGCCTTGTGATTATCTTTAGTGTCTTGCGCAATGTTTCTTTCAAAGCATGCCTTAGATAATTTTATGAGAGATCGTAGTTTCTTGCTAGTACTGATCAAAAATGCCTTCCCTTTTTGGGATTTTGCTCTATCATGTAGTAGCTTCCTCCTTCTGTTGTATAGCTTATTTAAGTCCGGGGTCCACCAGACTGGTCTCCTGTCTTTGAAGGACTGAATCTTGGTTTTATTTGAGATAGCATGGTCCATGCATTCATGTAGGTGTCCATAGAATGCATTTGTAAAGGATTCTGCTGTTTGGGCAGTATTTTCCACTGGCCCGGTGGCTTTGAGGGATTCCACCTCGGTTTTGAAAAGTGTGAAATTTGCTTTTGAGAAATTTTTCACAGTGATTTCCTTGGCTGGGGTTGGGGATGGGATATGGATGTCCAGTGAGATTCATTTATAGTCTGATGTTACCAATGATGGACATACCTCTGGTGTGGAACATAGAGTCCCCATGTTGGTGATGACCAGGTCCAATATGTTATCCCCTCTAGTGGGAGTGGTGACCAGTTGTTCCATAGCATTTGAGTTTATAAATTCTAGAAACCATTGGGCAAGGGTGTTGGGGCTTGAGTAGTTTTCCCAGTCGATGTTTGGGTAGTTGAAGTCACCCAATATTATTGTGTTTGGAGAGACCTTCATATTCTCCAGTGTTCTCATGAATTCCGAGTGGGGTTCCTGAGCTTGGGAGGGTGGTCTGTAGCAGGCTACAAACTGAAAGGCAGTTTTGCCCACTGTTAGTTGTACATGGATGGTCTCCAATGCTTTGTGCAGTGCCTCTAACCTGGAGGTATGGGTATCTTTGATGAATATGGATACCCCCCCTCCTTTTGTGGTTCGGTCCAAGTTTTGGGGCTGAAAAGCATGATATGAGGTATAACCTGGTGGTGCTGGGGTGCTCTCTGGAGCCTTGAACCAGGTCTCTGTCACTGCACAGATATCAATATTCTCCATACTGAGGAGAGCCTTGAGTGCATTCATCTTGAGGTTTAGACTTCTGGCATTGAGCAGCATTACCCTTAGTTTTCTTTTTCTTGTGTTGTCTATGGAGGTGGGTTTGTCTTTTGAGCCTTGCCTAAAAAAGGCACTATGGGGTGGTAAGAGCCTTAGCCAGTATTCGAAAGCCCAGGAGTGATAGGTGCAAGCTGTCCCTAGCGAAGCAATGTGACTTGTCGAGCATGTCATCCCAGGCTGACAGACCCTGAATCCCCTTAGAATGACACCAATACTTTAGCCAATTGTTAAAATTGATCATTTTGTCTTTATACTGTGGCATCATTTTTAGTGAGGGCAAAATGCTACTCAAGGTCAGGGTCATACCAGTCTGGACTGCATGATCAGAGAGCTCCTCTATGTCTCTTTTCGTGTAGTCCAGGGAGGTACGTCTCAGGTCATTCATACCAGCATGGACAATAACAGAGTCATATTTGTACTTGCTTTGGAGTGACCTGAGTGCTTGTGTTATGTGGTGGATCTTGGCACCTGACAGGCAGCTTACAGTGACCTTCTCCTTGTTCAGTCTGATGAGTGGGACGTCAGTGTGTCTGACAATAGAGTCCCCTATTACAAGTGTATTAGGTGTGTTGTTTAGCCTTAAGGGCTGTGGCTGTGTGGCACACTGACTTTGTGAAATATGTGATACGTGGGTATTGTTGCGGGGTAGCGGTTGCTTGGATGTCTGCTTTGGAGGTCTCTGCTGCTTTGGCAGATTTTTATTTAGAGCCTCTGATTATGTTTTTGTGTGTTTATGTGTTTGGTTTGCTGATGTGATAGGTCTATGTGAGACTGGAATAGTGGTGTATGTGGTTTCCTTCTCCTCCTGACCGACTGTGCCAGTGCTGGGTTGAGAGAGCCCAGCCTCCAGTTTGGCTATATAGTCGCATCTCTCACATATATTTGAGTTTGATGGGAGGAGGAGAGGGTGGTCTGTGTACATAAGGCAGTTGTAACATTGCCTCAAGACACCCAGATTCACCAGCTGGACTGGAGAGTAAACCCGAAACTGACTATTGGACATGCCAGAAAAGTATAAGGAATAGTTTTTTGACTGATCAGAAAGGACCAATAGGGAGCCAAGTACTTATAAGGAGTATAAAAGGGTGTAGTGCCTTAGTTAGTGTTTACTTATACGATTACTTATACATTGATGTCAAATACCACAGGATATAGGTCATATAACATATCTATTTACACTATGTACATAGATGCTTTCACTGTTAATTCCACAGTTATATAGCCAGTATATACATTCGTAATATCCAAGTTATCATTTAATATCTGAACTTTTATGTGTTCTTTGGTTCCATTATAGTGTATTTCTAAGTTGCTGTGTAATGAATTATGCTAATATGATATTAAAGGTTTGTTCCCAAATTTCTCTGGATTTCATGTTTTTGTTTCTTTTATCTATTACTATTTTATGAGCTAAAAGGTGTTGTATAGCTACTTGTTTAAAACCCTCCAAAGAAATATTTATTGTATCTAGCCATTTAAAAGCTATATACGGTTTCATTAGTATGAAAATTGTTAAAAGTGTATTCGCTTGTTAAAGTACACTGCATTTCCTGTTTTAACATTCTGACATCACTTTCTTTTCAAAGGGTGAGTTGAAAGGTCAGCTTTAAGGAAGAAGAAGGTAAGAACAACAACTTATAGAACCTTTTTAAGCTTATCAGGCATCACAAAATTGCTCATACCACTAAATAGATTCCTTTAAAGCTAAATTATGTTAACGGCATGAAAATAGTTTGTTTAGCTTTATTTACCTGTGCAGAAAAGCTTGCAAATTTGTGAGTGAATTTAAAGACTTCACTCCTAAATATTAACCCCTCAAAGCCATCAAATAAAAAAAAAGAAACACAAAGCTCTTTAAACTTTCAAATACTTCAACAGATACAGATAAAATCTTTCCAGAAACTCTAGATGCAGAGATAAACTGACAACAATCTTGAGTATTCATTTTTAACTTTCATTTTCAAATAAAGGTTTGGTAAATTTCTTTAAACAGTAAATAACTACTCAATATTGTAAGAAGACAGTAGCTAAACATAATTAGAGATAAAACAACGATTTCTACATTTCATGTGGGGATTTTTTTCTCAACTTTTCATGTGCTATCTTATATGAAGTTTTCTATCAATCTTTAAAGGAGAACTAATAATAAAACTTGGGTTGAAAGAATGCTATCTTTCCAGAAACTCTACATGCACAGATAAACTGCTGACAATCTTGAGTATTCATTTTTAACTTTCATTTTAAAATAAAGGTTTAGTAAGTTTCTTTAAACAGTAAATAATTACTTGATATTGTAAGAAGACAGTAACTAAACATAATTAGATATAAAACAATGATTTCTACATTTCATATGGGGATGTTTTCTCAACTTTTCATGTGCTATTTTATATGAAGTTTTCTATCAATCTTTAAAGGAGACCTAATAATAAAAATTGAGTTGAAAGAATGCTAGTAATGTGTAATAAGAATTTAGCTAGTAAAAAGTGTTAATGATGTGCTAATTTAGTGACATTCCAATACTTTCCTTTGTGTAGGCAAAACAACCACTTATGGGAATTAATATATCATACTTTATTTATTTATTGCTGTCATTTTAAATTCCATGTTCTGTGTTTATTAACTAGTAACACAGCACAAAACTACATTAAGAACATAAAGTGTTTGTTTCTTTACCTACATTTTATCATATTGGTATTTAACATTTAATGATATATTTGATATGACTGATTAAGCTCTAATTTAAATGAATTAGCTTCACTTATATATGTAACTCAAAAGACATATATTTGAAATAAGGAATAAGAATGATTTACGTTGTAAAAATTGATACTATTATACAATCCTTACTATTCATGCACTTCTTTGTGATACAGAACCAATATTAAAATTTGAATGAAGTAATTTTTCATTTATCTTTATTTTTTTATCGTTTTGTCTTTAACTGACCATCCATTCCTTATTGCATTTCTTTTGAGAGATGTAGACAAACTCCAGTCCATGTCATTCATTTTTTCTAGAATTTTATTCCTCTGTGTAAATTCCAAAGTGTCTTCCAAAGTCCTCTCTCCTTCTATAAGATGAATCTTTATTTTTGCTGGAAACAAAATCTGTGCTTTTTATATTGTTTTTGTTTAAGTCCTTTATAACAGGTACACACGCTTTCCTTTTTGACATAACTGAATATGAATAATCATTGTCAAATCTTATAATGTTTTCTTTTATTATAACTGGATAATTAGTACATGCTGTTTTTAAAACAAGATTTTTATCTTAGCTGGAAAGTAATCTAATTATCACTGACCTTGGTGTTGGTGGATTTTTCTTTATTGATGTGTTTGAAAGTGGTCTGTGTGCCCTCTCAATACCAAAGGAAAGTGCTTCAGGTAGATTCAATGCCTTAGCTAGCCAGGTATTTAGAAATTGAATCATACTGTCTACTTCCTCTTTCTCTGGGATACAATAAATCCTAATGTTATTCCTTCTGGATTGGTTTTCTAGATCTTTTTTTTTTCCAGAAATAAGTTTCTTTTTTTCAGGAAAATTTCAGTATTATTCTCACTCTTAATCATTCTTCCATCTAAATCACTCATTCCCTCTTCTAAATTTGAAATTTGTGAATATTGTTGCTTAAGAATGTCACTCAGCACTTCTACATGCTTTTTACAGTCCTCCTTAATATTGTCTATTTTGCTTTCCAGTTTATCCATCTTTATAGAAAGTCTGTTGATGTTGCTGAGTATAGACTGAATGTCTCTCTTCCTTGTATTGTCCTGTATACTGGGTTTAGAGTGACTCATTCTAAGGGGATTATTCTCCTGACAGGAAAAAGTGATGAAAAATGTTTCAAAGTTATTTTTTTCTTGTGGTAGTTTATTCAGAAGTAGTTTAATTATACATCCATCAAGTTTTGAAACATATGTTTTGAAATTCTCTATAAAAAATCCTGTCAGAGATGTTAAAATGCAGCAGAGCAAAATACAATGCTTGAAACACATGGTTAATACCCCATATATCTGACAATGAAATCTTACCCCCTGACTATCATATCTTTCACCAGGACAGAATTGTGAAAAAAGGGGAAGTGTAACAATAATGTGTTCAGACCAACTCACCCTCTATCCTCAGTCTTTCTCTCCACCTAATTTTCACCCAGCTGAAGTCCTCATATTAAACTGAAAATTGAACAGTCATAAAAAGATAGCCATTGCTGCCATCTATATACCTTCAGCTAACAACATCCCAATCCTTGAACACTTTTTCTTCTGGATCTCACAAACTATTTCCTATGAAACCATTATACTGGGAGATGTCAACATTGATTGGAATTCTCTATCCTCTGACTCTCCAGATGGCAGCATTAACCTTTATGGCTTCCCCAAACTTATCACCATGCTCACTCACCTGAATATACACTCTAATACTAGCAGTACACATGACTGGATCCTCACCTCTCACTTCTACCTCTACCACAACCCTTCTAAACTTCCTGATTCCCTAAGTGATCACCTCCTTACCTCTGTCCAGTGGCACTGCCCTCAATGGTCTAAATCCCATAATTTCAAAGAATGTTGCAAACTGTCTAGTTTCAACCCTGACACCTTTAATCAAATTCTCTGTGCTATTAATTGGTCCTTCCTTCATAATCTCTCCTTAGAAGAAGCCATATTAAAATTTAAGAGCATCTTTCTTAACACTCTAAACTCCCTTACCTGTACCAGAAAAATTAGAATTAAATCTAACTTTGTACCTTGGGTAACTCAAGAAACTCACTCTCTCATGCAAAAGAGGGGATAATGCTTGTTAAAACTGGAATAAACACAAATTCCCTTCCAATTTTCAGTGCTACAGAGAACCATGCAACTTAAAAAAAAACCTGAACCCAAAATAAACCCCTACTATAACCCCCAAAATTCTGGAATACTGTCAACAAGCTGCTACAGCCAGGTAACCACTCTGCACCTAATCCCTCCCCAAACAGCTCTGCCTTACAAGCTGCCACACTTTTCTTAACACCTTCTTCATCAACTCCATTCAGAAATTAACTAAGACACAGATCCCTACCCCTCTACTTTACCCCTCATCCACCCACTCAACCTCCTTTACACTTAAGCCCATCCCCACTGCTTATATTAGAGCTCTACTCAATAAACTCAAACCATGTTCCCCTTCCACAGATAACTTACCTCCACTCTACCTTAAACTCGCAGCAAAAAATATTGCATATCCCATCTCCATACTAATCAACAGATAAGTCAAAGAAAACATAGTCCCTGATATCTAGAAGAAATTCAATGTTATTCCCCTTCCTAAAGGAGATAACGCCACTGACCTCTCTAATTTCAAGCCTATTGCTATCCTGTCCCCCTTTCAAATATTCTTGAAAAATATGTTCATAAACAGCTCCTCGCTCATCTACTACAAGAAAATCTCATCACCCCTACCCAGCATGGCATTTGTCCTAATCACAGTGCAGCCACAGCACTAATATCTTTTACACACACTAGCTCTACATCTCAGGACAACAAAAAACTGGTCTCCTGTCTATTTCTTGACCTTTGTAAAGCCTTTGATACTTCCCCCACAACGTACTTCTGTATGAACTATCGAAGCTTACATATAATAAAATTGCTAGATTTACCGCCAGTCTAACATATTGCTCACACCACTGCCTATCTCTAAAAAAACTACAATGGCTTGAATTTCACCATCAACTCCTTCTGCCTCAATTTCACTTCACCCACGTCATATTAAATAAATCCCACTCCTTTCCTGCTCTCTCTACCCTCATCAATCCCTATATTTCTAACCATATACTCCGCAGCTCAGACCAACACCTCCTTCAGATTTAAAAATCCAACAAAACCATTGGCAAACATCTCTATAACCACTCAGCCACAAATGCCTGGAATAAACTGCTCCAATACATAAGATCAAGTTCTAACAAAAACTGTTTAACAAAAAACATTAAAAGGCAATCTCTTAAATTCTTGGAATTGCTCTTGCAATGACCCATCTTAATCAAACGCAATACCATCCCTCTACTATAAACTACCCCACCCTTCAGTCTCGCCCATCTGCTCTCTACAAACCCACCTTCTGCCATCCTCTACTTGTTCCATAGGATAGGCTATACAGCAATCTGTTAAATCCTGAAGTTTGTTACAAATTATTCCTGAACCATCCGTACAAAACTGTACAGTGACTATGTATAGGATGAAACTTCCTGTGTTTATTATTATACTGTATCCTATCACTGCTACTGTGACTATGCATAAGGGGATGACTTACATCTCTAGGACGATGCCTTATATCAGGGAGAAGTTATACTTTAACTGTGTATAGGATGCAACTACATGTGCTTACTGTTATATGGTATGTTATTCTGGTTACTGTGATATGTGTGTTGTTGTATTTATGTGTTGAAATTGTATGAGATTACTGTATTTATTCTACTGTGATTGCTTTTATAATTAACTGGATATTATCTACCTTTTAGAGCTATTCTCCTTGAATCTCTGCTTTAAAAGGACATCTGCCCAGTCAGACTAACCCAGTCAACAAATGTCAAATAAATAAATAAATAAATAAACTGCTCACTATCTTGCCCTCACCCCCCTAGTTTGCTTTTCTGAAGAATATGAAGTCTAAAACTTGTATGTTGGTCATTGTTAGTGACTTCAGTCCTCAGTGATTTGCCAGAACATCACAAATGTTATGAGAAACAGACCAGAAATATGAGGGAAAAACCTGAACATTCTACGGAATTCTGAACAGATGAGAGATATGTAGAAGAGTAATTCTATAGACTGAATAATTGCAATAATTTGTAAAATAAACTATGTTCTTCATGCAGATTCAAATATGAAGAAACAATGCTTTTGGATATGCTTGGTTTTATTACATATAGTGACTCAATGGTCATATGGAAATGTTAATTTTAAGTTTTGAATTTCAGCTTGATAAAGGGTTAATCCATATGATGGTGCATGCAATTAAACGAAGGGAAGATGTATAGTATGGGTGCTTGTGTGTACTAAAATAAATGCCTCTACTGAAAAACGTGTATTATAAAAATAGTAATATTATTACAGATTATGTTATTTTATATGATGGGGCAATCACTTGTATCCATGAGTATTTTGAAAAGAAAAAAAAAATAAGAAATATTATCTTGGTTCACTAGTACAAAATGCACTAGGGCACAGATATGATGTGATACCTTTGAACTGGCCAACATGGGCATGTCTCTCAACTGATATTATTTAAGCATAGGGCTATGATTCTGGACTTGAGGTTTAGTCTTGTTCCTCCCGGATTTGTGATGTTCCTCATAAAGTCAGACCTGTTTATTGACACATAAGCTATTAAGTACTTTAAGCCTATACAAAGAGTCACTGCTACTAACAATATAGAGTCTTGTGTACAAATACCTTCTATTGAAAAAATAAGAAAACATTCCTCTTTCAGACCCTCTATTATGATTCTTAAAGGCCAGTAATATGATACTTCATGCTGGGAGGTTAAGTGGTATGAACCCAGGTTTTGCATTTATTTGAGGTTTTGGGCCAGCAGGATCAAGTTTTTGGAAGAATACTGCTGTGAGCCACAGTAGATGCCTAAATTAGTGGGTCTATACAACTCTTCTCTCAATAGGCGCTAGGTTTGAGGTGGAAACACGGGCAGTCTGATTACCATGAATCTGTCACTAATTCTGATGACATCCCTCGCTGTCTTTAAAATGCTCTTCCTCACCACAATTCCCACACCATTTCATGTCTGCCCCCCCCCCATGAGTTGTAGACTGGATCACAAACCAAATAGCCTTGTTACGTTGTCCTTCTACCTGTTTGTCTAGTCTCCTCCTTTTCATCATGTCATCCACTTCAAAGTTGCATCCTGTCAGGGAAAATATATTTACAGTAGCAATCCATAGCTCATGCTTAGCAGGTTTAATCCAGCTTTCTCGACATCACAGGTAACCCTGGTTAAACAACTGGCACCAGACAACCAATAGCTTATTGAGCCATGGCTACTGAGCATTTAGATGGGCACACTCTGGCTAATAGAGGTAAATGGACCACTCCCTCTATTAGCATAGTCGCTGGCCTAGGACAGGTTCTCTACCAACTTATTACTGGAAAATTCTCTTGCCCGCATTTGGCAAATTAGTCAGTGTGACCAAATCACTTTTAGCCAGTTCTTACACTGTCACTTTCAAGTGGCTAGTGGCAAGCAGTCTGTGATCTGTGTTCTCCTATCAAGAACATAGACCATGCTAATAGAGGGAGCAGTCCAAGAGGACAGACATGAAATGGTGTGGGAATTATGGCAAGGAAGATCCTCTTGAAGAAAGTGAGGGATGTCATCAGAATTAGTGACAGATTCATGGCACTCAGACTGTGGTGCAAAGCCAGGGCAGCCTTTATGATCTCAGACTGTGCTCCCCAGCAGGGCTGCAATGGTGAGGAAAATAGAACATTCAGGCAGCAATTGCAGGACCTCCGAGATAAAGCAAGACAAAATTAGTTGGTATTGATAAACAGGGACATAAATGCTCATACTGGGATAAACAGCCTTTGCCTACATAGGTGGGGCAATGGTGAAGGAGAGGCCATTATAGACTTTTGTCTGGCAAATGACTTAATGGTGGCCAACACATGCCTCACCAATAGTGACAGTCACAGATCATATACAAAGGTGGCCAGCATGCAGCTCAGTTAGATTTCCTCCTAGTATCTAAAGGCTATTGTAGTAGAACCAGAGATTGCAAAGTCATTCTTAGTGAAACTGTCTGTCCACAAACCATTAGTGAACAAAATAAGTTGCAAACAGTCGTCAGAGGAGGCTCTAATATCAACAGAGACTAAGATGAGGATCTGAAAGCTGACTGGTGTGAAAGCACAATATTTTAAGAAAATAATCAGTAAGTGATGTTGAAGAAGAATGGGAATGTATCAAAACAGCATGTGTGAGGACTACAGAAGAGGTATGAGGCCATGCCATATTATGAAATAATGTACATAAGGAAAGCTGGTGATGGAATGCAGAAGTCCAGGAAGTTATCAAAAGAAAGAAGGAGTGCAGGAAAAGGTGAGAGATAGATAATATGGACAAGGCTAAGAAGGAATACTGATTGGCTAACAGAAGATAAAAGAGCAGCCACAATAGCAAAGAACAGGACATCAGAGGCACTCTACCAGCTTCTAGAAAGTGACTCAGGAAATGACACAAAGAAACTATATCAGGTTACAAGGCAAAAACAGAAAGATAAAGAAGATAGCTATCATACACTATTCTTAATGGATGCCAGTAATAACCCGCTCACTTGGTTACCAGTCCACAGCAGAGATGGAAGGAGTACTTCCAGCAGCTTCAGAATAAAGAAAACTCCAGTGAATCTTTGCTGCCCCATAGATGACTTTGGAAAAATAAGAAGAACCCGTACTAAAAGAAGTAAGAACAACACTAACAAAAATGAAGTCAGGGAAAACAGCAAGCTCAGATGATGTCACGACAGGTATAAACAGGATGTTGGGGGGGGTAAATGAAAAATGGCTCTTGATAGTAGTAATAGCAGTTTAGAGAAAAAAGGCATATTCTCTATCACTGGAAATGGTGACAGAAAAAAAAATATGCAGAATACTTAAAAATAAAATGGAAGATGAAGAGTTTGGATTCAGAACAGGATGCAACCTGACCAACCCAATGTTTGAAATAAGACATTTAGTGTAGAAGAAGATAGAGATAGGGAAAGCATTCAATTGGGGATTCCTAGACTTGGAAAAGTCATATGGCAACATCCCAAGATGCTGATTGGGGTGGTCCTGAGATGGTTCAAAGTCCTGTAAACATTGGTGGAATTATTGCATTCTATGTACAAGGATGAAATAACACAAATACAGACAGTGTTTATAGTGCAAGTGGAGTTCCCATTTGGAGTAGGTATGCATCAGGTTTCATCTCTGAATTCACTGCTATTCATAATGGTAATTGACTACATTAGCAAGCAGGTTGGCGGGAAGAGATCAACAAAGCTTCTGAATGCATATGATCTGGTATTACAAGCAGAGTCTGAACAGAAAGTTCAGCAAATGCTAAGGGAATGGAATACAAAACAGAAGGAGAAAATGAATGCAGATAAGACAGCTGTCATGACAGCAAATGTGATTAAATCAGAATAAGGTGAAAATTGAGTTAGAAGAGAAAATAGTTGAAGTTGTTAGCTTCAAGTACCTGGGGTGTTCTTCAGGAGACAGAAAGTCTGAATTGGGAGGTTAAAGGTTGCATTAGAGGGGCTGCTGCCAAGTGGCACAGAGTATCAGGTGTACAATGCCTAATAAGCCGAAAAGTAAGATGTGCAAAAGAGTGGTGTGACCAATTCTACTGTATGGTACAGAAACCTTGGCAGAGAAGGCAGAGCAGATGAGGAAGCTAGAAGTGATGGAAACAAAGTGCCTAAGATGTGTGGTAGGATGCATACTGTAGGATGGACAAAGAAATGATGACATTAGAGCAGAAGGCAAAGCAGTTCCAATTGCAGAAAATTTCAAATGGAAATAACTGCATTGGTTTAGTCATATGTGCAGGAAAGCAGAAGACAATTTGAGGAAGAAGATTTGAGAGAGAATGGAAGAAGGAAAGAGAAAATAAGAAAGTCCAGCAAAGAGATGGATGGATTGTGTGAGAGAAGATGACCTGAGACAGTCAGGCATTATTGTTGAAGAAAGTAGGACAGTCACACTGAATTGAGATATATGGTGACAGTTGATAAGACCCCCTGATTCTATGTAGAAAATGACAAAAAGGGAGCTGCTACTGCTGTTGCTGATGGTGACATATGCGGTTGTACTAGAGCTCAAGAAAGCTGCTGTGACAACTAGGAGCTCCAAGCAGTTGTGAGGATATTCCACTGGGTCCAGAAGAGAAACATGCTCCTGCCTTTTACTTCTCCTGAGAATGGGCTACTTTGTCCCTCCAGTCAAGAATAGGACTATAGGGTTCTCACTGAGGTTGGATGTTACCTGTCTCCCATCCCAAAAGAGAAATGAATAGGATAGTTGTGAAAGAATGGGAGACACTAGACAAAACTTAGCTGAAGGGAAGATAAAAGAAATATTTTAGACTTGCAGTAATAAATTATCACTAATAAAGATCTGCGGTTCTTCTAACAGCAGCTAAGGCTAGTTAAAGTCTAAGAAAAAGTATCTGATCTTTGTCCCATTTTTTTTAGATATATTATGCTAACAGAACAAAGGGCAGAGAGAATTGTTACAAAACACGAGGCAAACATTCAGCATATGACAAGACAGCATACAGATTGCATACAGGCTGCTCCTAGAAACTATTTTTGATAAAGAAACCTACAAGCTGCAGACACTGAGAGCAATCGACCTTTTGTGAAGAAAAGAACCTTGGAATATAGTTTGTGCACTTCTGTTAAAACAGAGGGAGAGAGAGAGAGAGAGAGATAGATTAATTTGTAGGAGAAAGGAATAAAGTTAACCCAGGTGAGTCAACCAAATTCTGCCTGAATCAGAAAGGCTATATAGCCCTCAAAAAATAAGACTTCTGAAGAATATTATTTCTATTTGACAAGTTCCTACCAAGAGAGATTTGACACTGACTCCTGAAAACTTTTTCCCTACTGCTAATCCAAGGAACAGGTAGCAAGGAGATAATTTTCTGAACTGTTTCTTGCTTGAAAGTTTGATTTTTTTAAGCTCAAAAAATGACTCCATGCATAAATAAGTCTGTTTTACCTGTATATCAATTTTATTTATTTCAGAGGAATTGGGCCAATATATTTTGTTTAAATAAAAACACACGGACAGTTGTTAATGGTGAATACATTCTAATTTTAAGCAAAACAAGCATTTTCCAGGCTGCATTTTTAGCTTATTTACTGAGTCAATAGCAGCAGGCCTGGCAAAAGGAAAAAAGGTACTCTTAGTGAAAAAAATTTTCTCTCAACTTTGATATTAATGCTTTTTAGTAATAAATTTTGTTAACAAAATTTAACATCACATTCCATCCTATCTTTTCAACATGGTATTTCTTCAGTAGTACTTTCCCTTCTTCATCACCAACAGTAAGATCTGCGACCAAAAGGGACTGTTTATTTGATTGTGAAAATGTGATTCAGAAACGTTATTCACAATTTCATTAACATCTAATCTGCTTGCTTCGGAATCACCATAATTACTGCAACTGCAAGTCAATACTTTCTTGCAGTAATCATTGGCAGCTCATGTATCATATTGGCACAGAACTTTCCTGATATATCTTCTTATTTTTGTATTTCCTCCCCTAATAAATCACAGATCTTGCCAGGCATTAGTGCTTCATTCTTCTTACTGTTTGTAAAGTGCATTGTGATATGAGACCTGTTGCCCTCTTAACATTTTATGTGAGTCCAAGTAGTAATTTAAAACTGATTTCACAGAATGCTCCTGATAATGCTTTTTATATGTACCCACTACCATTGTAACTCACAGACGGTTGCAATTACTGAATAATGACAAATATTACAGTTACATACTACTAAATAACGTAAAAAATACACTAGCATAAGCCCTTCTTAGTTAGTGTAGAGGCGAGGCTAAGGTTCTAGATCTTAAGCTGCTTCGGTGGCAGAGATTTAAGGTTTGAAACTTCCCCCAGCTTTAGATTAACTAAGGTAATATATTAGAAAAGTATCCATGGTGACAGAGTGCAAACACTTGTAAGAGTATCAATGGTGTCTAGTAATAGTGCAGAGGAATAAAGATCTGCTGAACAGCTGTTTGTGAATACTGACATCATATAAAGAGAATTTCTGTTGCCAATTTTTCCCCTGCCTCAACTCTTTCATGTGCAAAACTTATTCTATTGTCATTTGAAGTGTCTCTAGGGCACAATAAAAACCGTATCCCTGGTGTCTAGTGTTCTTACTCTGCCCAATGCTGCAAGTTTGCTTCTTAGTCTAGGAGAGTGTGGAGGCATGACAACACCCCCACACTCATACACATTCAAGCATATATACACACACACACACACACACACACACACACACACACACACACACACACACACACACACACACACACACACACACACACACACACACACACACACAGGCTGCCTGCATAGTCACTATCACAAACTCACTCACCCTTTCATCTCAACACACACACACACACACACACACACACACACACACACACACACACACACACACACACACACACACACACACACACACACACACACATATGTCTATCCTTGAAGCAAGCTTCTACTGCAACCACCCAGACAGACACACACTCACCTGAAATAACTCATCTGTCTGCATACACTCACAAACACATACACAAACATACATACAAACATACTCACACATGCAGCCTCAACACACACACACACACACACACACACACACACACACACACACACACACACACACACACACACACACACACCATACCATTACCTTACCATTAAACCCCCTAGCTCTTATCTTTAACGCAGTCTAAACAATTGAAAGCAATGAGTGAATGCAAGTTTTTCTCTGTATTCATTAACATATCCAGGCAAGTTAACATAAATCACTCAGCTGTATAATTTATTTATTTATTTGCAATTTGTTTTCCCATTCACCTTAACCCACATACAAATGCCCATGCGTGTGCTCACATACACACATACACTCTGATGCACATGCACACATACAGACACACACACACACACACACACACACACACACACACACACACACACACACACACACACACACACACACACACACACACACACACCATACCATTACCTTACCATTAAACTCCCTAGCTCTTATCTTTAACACAGTCTCTACAATTGAAAGCAATGAGTGAATGCAAGCTTTTCTCTGTATTCATTAACATGGCCAGCCAAGTAAACATAAATCACTCAGCTGTATAATTCATTTATTTATTTATTTGCAGTTTGTTTTCCAGGATAGTCCATTGGGCTACAAGGAGCCCATTTTCAATGGAGTTCTGGGAAGAAAAGCTCCAGACATCTATCATTTTATATATATATATATATATATATATATATATATATATATATATATCCTCTATAAATGTCTTATTGCAGACATTTCTGTGGGTGGGGAGCATATAGCTTCATAGGTTGTTAGGTATATACTATAGCAATAACCCACACCTGGGTGTGGGTAATGCTGGATTTACCCATGGTTGGCGTGGTTTAGTCCCGAGGGCGAAGCCCAAGGGACCAAACAAAGCCAACCGTGGGTAAATACAGCATTACCCACACCCAGAAGTGGATTATTGCTATTATACCATGACATTATTTAAGAAAAGAAACTATTACTTTTCTTAAATAATGGCATAGTATAATGCCCATTTACTGCCCTTCTGCAGATGTCTGGCATCCGTGGCAGTTCTGATGTACTGCGCGCCTGCGCAGTACATCAGAGCTGTGGGCAAAAGCAACGGAGAAAGCAAGATCTCCGTTGCTTTTTTTTTTACTGTTTCGCTATGTTAAATGGGGTTAACATAGCAAGACAGCTTTAAAATAAGCAACGGAGATGTCTGTTGCTTATTTTAAAACTGTCTCGCTATGTTAAACCCATTTAACATAGCGAAACAGTAAAAAAGCAACGGAGATCTTGCTTTCTCCGTTGCTTTTTTTTTAAAACCTGTCTCGCTCTGTTAAATGGGTTTAGCATAGCGAGACAGCTTTAAAATAAGCAACGGAGATCTCCGTTGCTTATTTTAAAGCTGTCTCGCTATGTTAAACCCATTTAACATAGCGAGACAGTGTTTTAAAAGTAGAATTATACTAATGGAAAAAAGCCCGGGTGACCGGACCTTTTTCCATTAGTATAACTCGATTTACAATGTGCACGCTGGCCAATAAGCGTGCACGTTTTGGGGGGGTCATGGTATAATAGGCTAAAGACCACCGGAGTCTTTATAAACCTAGACAAGCATCCCAGTTGTATCCCACAAGTTTATGTGTCTTGGAGGTTATTTTAAGGGATATATATTAAGCTTGAGCAAGAATAAAAGGCTGCCCCTACCCATTAGAGGCATATGGTATATTTCTGATTTTCCATCCAGTGGTCCTGGTATCTCTTGAATAGAATTAGGGAAGAGTTCTGCTTCAAATGTATGGGAAGCCATTTCCAGTGAATGGGATGTTGCAAGAAAAGTTTAATCCCTAGATTGATAAATTCTGATGCTATTTGCTCTCAACAGTGTGTAGGAAACAGAGTATAGAGATAGAGCTTTGAGGTGAGTATGTAGAGGACATGCTGTTTACACCCTGTATTCTTTTTGTGAGGAATCTCTGTGGACATAACAGTTTTTGCATGTGCTTGGTCTTAAGGGGATGTTGCACTCAATGATGGGCCTAATGAGGGAAAAATGCAGTGGACCGATGACTCCCTTGGACGTAGATGCTATGTCCTTGTTTGAAGTTGAGCAATACAGAATGCTTCCTTTGCTACCTTGGACACATTTTGGTCGAAAGCCAGGTTATCATCTACATACCTACCCAAATCCCTGACTACTGGTTCTACTCCTGGGAGTGTGTTATTGATGAAGTAATTTCCTAGGGTGACTGGCTTCCCAAATGGTACTATTATGCATTTCTTGGCATTAAGCTTTAAACTGTGGCAGCAGTCATTTGTCTGTGTTATTCCTTCCTGTAGGATGTTAGCATCTTGGGGGGAATCACTAATTGCTCCTAGTTTGCAATCATCTGCAAACTTGCTCAGTCAGAGGCCCTTGACATTGACCTTGACTTCTGAGAAGTCGATGCCAACCAGGAGAGGACCCAGCACAGAGCCCTAAGGGACTCCACTACTGACCGGTCCCTTTTGAGCAGTTGGTCTCTCCTATCCTAACTTCTATGTCCTAGCTGAGAGCCAAATGGCTATCCAATGTGTAACAAACATAGAGGTTCATTCTTATATTCATGAGTGTGTTTACAATGCTACAGTGGAGTGTTGTATCACATGCCTTAGCCTGTTCAAGATAGGCAGTATGCACCATTTTGCCCTCATCCCTTGCCTCGGTGACCTTCTCAATGATGTTTGTCAAGGTGAGTAGGCTTAATCTGCCCTTGACAGACCCAAACAGAGTAAGAGCCAGTGTTTGAAGGTTTTCTATGTCCTTAAATCCAAAAAGTGCAATGTAAGGAGAAACAATGAAGCCACAGAGGAGGATTCCAACAAATAGGTTTAATCTGCTAAAACATTAATGTTGACACAATACATTTTTGTTTAGTTAATTCATCAGATGTGGGCACATAGTACACAAGGAGGATTTATAATGAAACCCTGGTAACATTATTCCATTAATTATCCAATAAAAATATCAGGACCTTTTCAAATTTAATAAACACATAATAAATATCATGAATAACTAAAACCAAGGAATAAACAACATAAAACATCATATATAAAAACTTCTTGTTAAAAAGCTAACATGAAATACTTTTAAAATATTGTGTTAAAATCATTCTATAGCAAATGGCTCTATCTATTGGAAAGTGAAGCTAATTACATTAAAAATTAAGTAAAAGTGTTAAATATGAAATACATTAAATGAATAAGACACATTATGAAGTGTTAAAAACAATGTGACTATTTGTTAAATTAAAAGGACCTCTTAATGTGTTAAAATATTAAAACCTTAATATCTAAAAGTCAGGTAAGAATGTAAAATATAATATCAAGTATTGAAGGGGTTTTCAGCTAAATATTAAAGGGGTGGAAGGAGAAAATCTTTATAATTTTGCTACTCTCATTTTGAGAACTGGGGCAATAGAAATGCATTCATTTAAACATGGCCATTTGTTTGCTGGTAGTGTTAATTGCCACCAAAACTCTCTGTTTTCAATCTTTTCCTCCCATAAACCACCCATTCCATCAATATTAATTTTTTCAATGGCATAAAATAAAAAATTGGCATTAAGACATTGTTGTTTATATTTGTAAAGTGCATTTGTTTCCTTTTCATGTTGCACATTGTAGATGTGTACATATATCCTTCTCTTAAGTTTGCATTCTGTTTTGCCTATGTAGAATGCTTGGCATACCTGGCATGTTGCCATGTATATCACTCCAAAAGTTTCACAGTTACTGAACTCTTTACTTTTTAGTACTGTGTTTCTACATGGTAAAGAAACGCTATCAATATTTACAATGTAAGGACATTGACCACAGCTACCGCACTTATAAGTTCCATTTCTTTTGTTGCTGCAACCCTTTTGTCCTATGTTATTATACTCTAACTGTTTTTTCAAAGAACTAGCCTTTTTATACACCACTTTTAACTTCTCCTTAGGTATCATATCTAAATCTGTGAGGGTTAAAAGTCTCGTCCATTCTTTTTCTAGGATATCTCTAACAACCACTGAACTGGCATTATGCTCCAAAATTAAAGCTCTTTCAAAATTTTCACCACTAGAAACAACAAAGGGAGTTGATGGAACACTGTATTCTCCTAGAAGAGGACGGAATTTTTCTCTCCTACCTTCTATTACATCTTTCTCCACAGACTCAAGAAGAATCTCAGGGTAGTTTATATTTCTAAACATACCATTCAATACATTAATCTCTCTCTTAAAATTTTCATCATTTGATGTAATCCTACTAGATCTAATGTATTGCCCTTTTACAATATTCCTTTTGTAGTGTGTAGGGTGTGCACTATTGTAATGAAGGTAGTAATGAATTAAACTCTACATTTATCTTGTAAATTTCAATATCTAGGTATTCTAATTTGTCCCTATTAAATTTGTAAGTAAAATTTAAAAAACTAGTTGTATTGTGTAAATAATCAATAAAAGACCTGACTTCTTCCTCACTTGATAACCAAAAAACGCAAATGTCATCCAGAAATCTCTTATACATGTTCCAACAGTGACTATACACTGAATCTAATACATATTTCTATTCCCAATATGCTAAAACCAAATTTGCATAGGATGGTGCACAAATTGCCCCCATTGCTACCCCTTTTACTTGATGGAAAAACTCTTCTTTGTAATAAATATAATTATATTTTAAATCCAAGTCTAAAAGCTGTAATATTAAAACACACTCATTGTGTGCCAACATACCATCTTTAAAAATAATTTCTTCTAAGAAACTCAAACCCTCATCTTGCGGGAATACTGGAAAAGAGGTCCACAGCATCTATAGTTAAGAAATTAAGATTTTCCTTATATAGTTCCTTTTTAAGGGTTCTTAAAAAATCCCAGGAATCTTTTAAAATGCTTTGTCTCTTTATCCAGAGAGTTTTGAGTTTTGTATCGATGTATTTAGCCAGGGGTAACGTTTTAGAGCCCTCTGCAGAAACTATGGGCCTTAAAGGGGGATCCGTACCATTTTTATGTGTTTTAGGGAACCCAAAAATAGTTGGGATCCTGGGTTTATCAACCTTTAAATACATTAAAGTTTTACAATCTATCAACCCTTCAAGTAACAAATCTTCCAGTACCAAGTCAATTCTTCTATAAGAAATATTAATCTCATTTCTAGAGACACAGGAATATTTATGTGTCTCTAAGAATTTCAAACATCTTGGAATTATATTTGAATACATCCATTAAAAAATTCCCCCTCCCTTGATGGGTTTCATCACTTTCACCTGGCTATTGTTTTTTAACTCAAATAATACCTTTTTCTCACCTTCACTTAAATTACCCTTTAATGTTATATTGTTAAAGGTCTGTCTGATTTCATTTTCAACAAAATTCTCAAAGTTCTTAATCTGAGGGTGCAGGGGAGATTAAAAGTACTTTTCTTTTTAATAGTACTAGGTTCTAGAACTTTTCTATGTTTAAAAAAAACATGAAGATTGATTTTTCTCATGAAGAGTTTCACATCCAACAGTGTTTTAGATAAGTCACCTTTTTTTGATGGGAGTAAATTTGATTCCTTTTGACAATAGACCAACATGGTCCCTTCAAATTTTGACAGATTACCACCAAGTAGTGGGCTGTTTGCTATAGAATAGTTATAATAGTTCCTAAAAGTTATGGTGTTGGCTGGCATCGCAGAATCAATTTCATCACGAAGTAGATGGCTTTGTTGTAGTTTTTAAATGTTACCGTATTAGCTGGGTTCACAGAATTGATTTTTATTACAAAGGAGATCACTTTGTTGTTTGACCTTACAAGAGAGGACACTACATTCAGAGGGTAGAGTGTTCTCCCATGTTTTGAGTACCAGGTCGAGTATGTTTGCATACGTAGTGGGTGAGTGGGTGTATGCACTATGATCCAAGGTTTTTGTGATTACAATGCCCAGGAGTCTCTTGTGCTATAAGTTTGGGTCATGTAGGTATATCAGTTTATAGTGTGACAGTTGAAGTCATCCACAAATATTGTATTGGGTTGAATGGTGAGGGCCACCGGTAAGTCCAAATAAATGTTATGTGTTTCATCGGTCAGCTACAGCTTGCAAGGATATGAAATGATATGATATGATATGATAATGGGACTTTGCATTTAGATTTCCTTGAGTTGGCTTTGCTATGTCAGAAATTTTGCTAGCTTGGCATTGCCTAAAAAGACATTGTTGGGAGGAAAATGTTTTAGCCAATATTTGAAACCCTAGATGGGACAGGTGTAGACCATCCTTGGGAAGGCAATGTAATCTGTTGTCCGTATTCTCCAGTGCTAACAAATATTTTATACCCTTGCAGTTACACCAGAGACTAAGCCAATTATTGATGTCAATCAACTTTTGTTCATATTGTGGCATCCTCTTTTATGAAGGCAGAACTCTGCTTAATAATAGGCACATACCAGTCTGGAATATATAGTCTGAGAGGCTTATAATGCCTCTCTTATTCTAGTCCAAGGTGGTATATTTGAGGTCATTTACACTCACATGAACTATTACTGAGTCATACTTGTTCTAGTCATCTAATGACGTGAGTGAAAGGGTGATTTGATGGTTCCTGCCCCTGATAAACAGATGACCCTAATTTTCTCCTTATTGAACCTGGAGAGTAGGACATATGTATGTCTCACAATGGAGTTTCCTATGATTAAAATATTGGCTAGTATGTGAGGCTCCAAATGGTGTGGCTGCATTCATTGTATTTGGTGCTGGTTTGGTGGAGTGCTTTTATTTTGTAAGATGAATGTCTAGGAGGTCTTTGGGGGCTAGGAAGGCTGCCTTTAAGTGCCTCAGTGTATGTTGCTTTATGTGTTTGGGTCAGTACTATGTCTGGTGGATGTCATGCTTACAGTATAGGCAATACAATTGTTATTTCAAAAGCTTTTGTGAAAGAGATGTGCCTCCAGTGACATTGTGAAATTACATCTCGCACACTGTACCCATTTCTCTAAGGATTAGATGGAAGCTAGTGAACAGAATACAATTCCTACATTGACTCACAATGACTATATCTACCAAGCTGGAAGTAGACAACTGGGAAAGTGCCTATCCATGGTGTTAGATCATTTTAGGTGAACTACAAAGGGGTGGTACAGCAGGCTAACTTGTGTGTTAGGAAGGTAGAAAGTAAAACAAGGATATGTATGAATGACAGTGTTCTGAAGTGCACAAACAAGTTACACTTTGCACAACTGAGTACTGGTAAAGTTATAGGGGAAGTTTTATATTGAAAACTACATTTCTAAGTACCTACATCTGAACAAGGTACTGCTAAACACCACTGTGTGATGAGCAGCAGAATTTATAGAGTCAAAGAAAAGTGGCTAAACCAACTAAAAAGTCGCTTGGCCAATGAAATGATCTAACTTTAAGCCTCCCTGTGCATTTCCCAACTCAGACAGATCAGATTACCTTTCTACCTCCCCTAGAACTGTAGTCCCAGACTTGTTAATGTAAAATCACACTTTAGTTAGCCAAAAGTGAAAAGAACCAACAAAAAATTCAAACAAATAGCAACAGCAAGTAATTCTCACTTTAAGCTTCCCTGTGTTTTCCTCAACTTGGACAGGCCAGGCCACCTTTCTACTACCACTAGAATAACATTCTCCATCTTCTTAATGTAAAAACACACTTTCGTTAGCCAAACGTGAAACGGTAGCAGAACCGAATCAAACAACTAGCTACAAGTAACTACAAGGAGATTCAAAGGCAGACAAGCCATCAATAAGGAACACACACTTTATGGCAATTTTAAAACACACTAGCAGTGTAAGGTTGAGTCTTCCCTTCATCTGTCAGTGCCTCGTAAGATGAGCAGAGGACACTGTTTATTAGCATAGGCCACTCCCTTCAAAATATCTCATTAGCATCTGTAATAGACTTCAGAGATAGTGCTTTGAGATGTTGCATCACTTTGTGGTGAGGCACTGTGGTAGAGTTATCTCTTTCTTGCATTTCCTTATGACTTCTGGCTTCATTTTACCTGTACCAGACACAGTTTTTATCTTTCCATTTCTTCCCACTATAACACACAATGCTCTTTAATAAACTGAGTCTGTATATATTACTTTTGTCTGAAATTCACATTGCAGATTTCAAAAAAATAATCAATACTCATTTTGAACTTCCTTCTTATGTATATTTAATTTGCTCATATTCCAACAACCACTGTGGAAAACTTATTTTTAATAATTTACAGCACTCCTTCCTCTTTCTAATTCACAGCTAAAGTCACTAATCCAGATAATAGTCATATACCATACAAGAAAAGGATATACTGATGTTTGCATTCATCTGCATGTTCATTGACCTTAATTATTACCTATTTATTAACATTTCATTGGGCTAGAGAAATGATCCACAAGGACCCTTTTCAGCCAGGAAAGCAGTCTGAAACACTTGAAAATGCCACTGCATCCTCCAGTTCTTCCATAACTTTTATTTGTCTAATGATATCTGCTTTATAGTGAAACATACAGGTTGGGCACATAAAAAACCTTATTCAGAGAGCAAAGCATAGATGCAAATTTTCCCCTAAACCTGTTGAATTCATTACTTTTATTGTTAATTTATTGGCAGGCACCGGCTTATACCTCCTAATAACATTCAGTGAAATTGCAGCAAGGTCTGCAACCTGTTTTTTTTTTTTTTTTTTTTTTTAATAAAGGTATTTACAATTCTCATTGATGATTTAAAATCCATTTGGTTTCTAGGTACTGGCATTTGTGAATCTAATTTCAGGTTCTGTAGTGCCCTTGTGTTATTATTACATTGGAACTACCATTCATATAATACGTCCTATGTTGCACTATCTGTACAATATATTTATTCTGGCAGCATCAAGTTTCAATGAATTCACAACTCTTTGACCAGAATTGAAGGGAGAATTCCACACCCACTTTCTCCTGTTTGTAATGATCTTTGTGGCACTGTAGTTGCTTATATTTAGTAAAGGGGCATGGGAGAAAAATCTCTTACAACAGCCACTGCAGAAGCTTTTGATTTCCTAGAAAAAAGTACCTAAACTTAATTCAATCAGAGTTGATCTAATAAAATTCAGTAAGTCCATTTGTTCTGTAGTATGCTAGAATAATGGCATAATTTGATGGAGCTCTGCTTTACTTACCGGACATAGCTAGGCTATTCATAACTAATGCTGAAACTGAAATGTTCTATGGAGAGTTTCTAACCATTTCATTTCATTTTCTTTGTTTGCTTATGCATCTGGTCTGTGCAGGTGCTATCATGAATGTTGACTGTTCATGGAGTGGTTGCTAGTTACATCCCCATAAGTGGTCATTTATCATATGAGATACTGATTCTGCTAGGCAAATCTAATAGTGTTGTTGTCCGACTCTGTAGAAATAGTTTGGAGATAAAGATGCTAAATTACTGCACACAATGTCTGAAACAGTATTTGCATTTGTTTTCTGGGGTAGACCACTGACTTGCTCAGAATCAATAGGCAATGGAGGCTGAGGGAATCAAACCTTGCACCACTGGACCACAAGAAACAGCTCACAGACAGCTCAGTATTCTTTAAAGCCAACTTCTAGAACTTCTGTGTATTCCAAGTCATGTGCATTAAAATAAATTATTAATATTTGGGCATATATTTTAGTTGAACAGTGGTTTCTGAAATCATTATTCAGGGATACTGAGGGTAACAATTACAGTATGGAAACCCCTCATTATGTTAACCCACTCAGCAGCTGAACTATACAGGGAAGTCTGTCAATCAAAATGGGTCTGTGTATGGATTTCTGGAGATGGTGATAAGGTACTGAGTTAAGATGTACAGAGCTGTTGTTATATATTTCTTCACTGACTCTGGTCTGCTCAAGCTGTCGAGAGTTCTACTGTGGCTTTGCACACCTATGTAAATGATAGAGGATAGCTGACTAGTAACAGAACTGTAGCTCTGAAATACTAATCTTCTGTTAGCTTATAGATGGTTATCTTATTTACCCCCTCACTGTGTGCTCCCCCATATTATCTGACCCAGTCTTAAGCATGCTGTGATGCCTGTGCACTGGCCCAGCAATCAAGGAGTCTAAATCCTCACTACTAACACCAGAGAGGGGTGTCCAGATAGGTAAAGGATAATAAATACACACACAGTAAAGTTCACTTTCCCTTAAGAGCACACAGAGATCACAGTCAGTCCAGGACTAGTTTCTCCCTTTTTCTCCAGGTCCCAAATAAGAATCCCCACTGACACAGCTATGGGGTCCAGATCTCACCCAGCTGGGCAAGCTAAAACCTCCAGCACCCTCTCTGTCCAACCAGTGCTTTGTGTCCCTGCCCAAGTATCTGACACACACACACACACTTTGAGATAAGAGTTTATACAACCACACAGACACTCCTGGGGAAGGCTGGCACAGGTTCTCCAGCTGTGCAGTTTTTACCCAGACTATACAATAGAAATCACTGCCATCGCACAGCTAATATTTATCAGCTACTCATAGGCCCTTAAAAGGGTGCCCAATTATTATTGTGCAATATTATTATCTAAATGGTAAGTGCAAGCTAACAGTCAAGACCTATATGGAGTGACTTGGTTCAGTATCACTATATACATACAATGTACTCTTAGAGCTTAAATTATCTCTACACAAAACAGTTGCAGCTGAAAGGTTTAAAAATATTTAATAATAAATAATAAAAGCACAAGACAATACTTCTTACTACACAGTGCCAGTCAAGAGTTCAGAGATCACAGAGACATAATTAATATAACACAGTAGAAAAGTTCTGACATCATAGAAAAACAAACTAGTCTAGTCTTCCGAATTCCTAGCTATTTCTAAGAGAAAATACAGTTCTAAAACAAACTTACATAGAGAGCAAGACAGTGCTGGTGATGTTGGATGTCCTCAAGACAAAATACTCTGAGCTCTCTGATTCACTCTCTTTAAGTAGACCACACAGAGCTGCTTCAAATGACACCATTCTTCACACTTCTCTGGTGTTCCCAGGCTAACAGAAACTACATTTACATTCTTTACACCTGGTCAGAAATCAGAGCAATAAAGGACATTTATACATGCAAATTCTAGCCATTAACTCTGGCCTCAAAACAATAGGCAGAATTCCTTCATCCAGACATATCAGAGCCGACTTTAAAGATCAAAGACAGTCATAAAATGCTTGACTTAGCTTTCTTACAGCAGAGTGCACGGTTGTTACATTTTTGAAATTCAATATCCAATGCAGTCTTTTCACATTTAAGAGAACCAGCCTGTGGCTTACATTATTTAGAAATGACAGAATTATCCACAAAATTCTATCTGGCTAGGCTGGCAGCCTTCAACTATCTTCACACATCTACCCCCCCCCCACCCCCAGAAAACTCAACCTAGTTTCTCAAGTGACCCTTGAGAAACGTTGCTTGAGAGAGTTAGGTCTATCTGAGTATACCTTACCCCATTCCCTGTCTTGAGAGTCCATTGCATTGGCATTGCTAATCCCACTGCGGTGCTGCACCGGCATATCATATGCTTGCAACCCTAGACTCCATCTTAGCAAATGGGCATTTTGCTGGCTGGCTCTGTTCTTCCTTATCAAGTCTGTGAGGGGAGCAGTTATGGTACTATAGCTGGGGACAAACTTTCTGTAGTACCATGCTGACCCTAGGAATGCCCTCACCTGATTTTTGGTAACAGGTGTAGGCATGCCTGAATGGCTTCTACTTTGACAGGTTCTGGCCTGATCTTATCACTCCTCACTCTATGTCCCAGGTAGGAGTCCTCAGCCATAGCCACCTGACATTTGCTCGGCTTAATGGTCAACTCTGCCCTCTGTGGTCTGCCCAGCACTTCCCTGACATGTTGAAGGTGCTCTTGCCAGGAATGGCTGTAGATGGAAATATTATCTAGGTAAGCAAGGGCAAACCCTTCTGCTCCTGCTAGGATATGATCTACCAGCCTCTGGAAAGTTGCTGGAGCATTTCTCATCCCAAAGGGCATCTTTGTGAACTAATACAAGCCAAAAGGAGTCACAAAGGCTGACCTCTCTCTAGCACTGGGAGTCAAGGGCACCTGCCAGTAATCCTTGGTAAGATCAATGGTTGTAAGATAGTTAGCCCCACTGAGATGCTCTAGGGCCTCATCTCTTCTAAGCATGGGGTAAGCATCTGACTCTGTGTGACTATTTAATTTCCTGTAGTCCACACAGAACCTGGTGCTGACATCCTTCATTGGCACCAGCACCACTGCGGAGGCCCAGGACCTGTTGGACTCTTGAATTACCCCTAGTTCCAACATCTCCTGTATCTCCTCCCTCAGAGTCTGTTTGACTCTCTCAGGTACCTTATAAGTGGCCTGCCTAATAGGCCCTTTGGGGTCCTGTATCCCATCTGGTGCTGCACCAGATGGGTACACCTTGATTTCCCACTGAACATGTCCCCAAACACCTGTAACACTGCTTGGATTTCTTGAACCTAGGCAGGAGATAGCTGCTGGGACATTTTTACCCCTTCCACTGAGGTGTCAGTCTGAGCCTCACTGTGGAGACCAGTCACCAGATCTTCCTCAGACTTCTTCTGCAATCCACTGCAAATGCTGAGCACAAGGGCCTCCCTATCATGGTAAGGTTTCATCATGTTAACATGGTACAGTTTGTGCTCCTGCCTCCTACCTAGCAGTTCCACCATGTAGTTAACATCACTTACCTTTCTTACCACCTTGTAGGGTCCCTCCTGAGCTGCTTGCAGCTTGTTGTGTCTGACAGGAATGAGAATCATTACCTGCTGCCCCACAGCATACTCTCTAGCTCGAGCATTCCTGTCATACCACACCTTTTTCTGATGTTGGACTTCTGCCAGGTTCTCCTGGGCCCAGCCCATGAGTTCTCTGAGCCTTGTACTGAGGTTTAAGACATATGCCACAACAGACTCCTTGTGATGTTCACACTCACCTTCCCACTCATCTCGAATTAAATCTAGAGGTCCCCTCACCCTATGCCCATACAGCAACTCAAAGGGTGAAAAACCTCTGAATTCCTGGGGAACCACTTTGTAAGAAAACAACAGATGGGGCAAATATTTGTCCCACTCCCTCTTAAACTGGTCTGCAAATACCTGTAGCATGGACTTGATTGTATAGTTTAACCTCTCAACAACAGCATTAGTCTGGGGATGGTAAGGGGTTGTCTTTAGGTGCTTCACTCCACAGTACCTCCACAGACAAGCCAGCAAGTCTGACATGAAATTGGCACCTCTGTCAGTCAGTATTTCTTTTGGGAAACCTACCCTGCTGAAAATCTCTAATAAAGCATTTGCCACCTTTTCTGCCTCAATGGAGGACAGAGCCACTGCCTCAGGGTATCGTGTAGCATAATCCACTACCACTAGGATATACTTTTTCCGTGGGGAACTTGGGTTAGTCAAAGGCCTCACAATATCTATAGCTAACCTCTGAAATGGCTCCTCAATCACAGCCAAATGCATCAAAGGAGCTCTCATCTTGTCTCCTGCCTTGCCAACCTTTTGGCACTGCTCACAGGTCCTGCAGTAGCCTGTTACATCTCTGGAAATTCCAGGCCAATAAAAGTTCTGCATAATACATCAATTGGTACATTTTATGCCCATAAGACCTGCAAAGTGAATAATATGGGCTATGGCTAGAAGCACCAGATGGTAGGCTCTAGGCACTACCAACTGCTGTACTCTCTCAACTTTTAGCCCTCCCTCAGGAGTCCACTCTCTATACAGTAATCCTTTGTTCCTATATACAGATTCCCCCATCCCTTGAGGACCAGGTGCCTCACTAGCTGCCTGCCTCAGGCCTTGCAATGTAGGGTCAGAGAGCTGAGCCTGTCTCTACTCTCTCTTTGTAACCTTTCCCCAACTCTCCTTCCACAGGAAGTCTGGCATCATCTGACACTAGTGCGTCACTGTCAGCCTGGGTACTACTACTCACCTCTACCTTTGCAGTCACTCTGTCCAAGGGAACATCGGTACTCACAAGCAGCTGTGTCTCGCATTTAGTCTCACTGCTACAGAGTAGCTCCCTCCCTGAAGTAATCACCTCGCCAGTCCTGGCTGCACATATGCAGTCTGTCTGGGTCTCCTCCAGGCTACCAGACCCACATGCTTGTCTCCAAGCCTGACTGCATGTAACTGCATGAGCACATGCTACTGCATTATTAAAATCATTCCCTATCAGGACATCTGCAGGGATATCCTCATACACACCTACTTGCTGGTTTCCTTTTCCACCCTCCCAGTCAAGTGGAACCCTATCCAAAGGTATTTGGAATAGTGTCCCTCCTAAAGCTCTGACTGGAGTAGACTGCCCAGGCAAGTAGTGCTTCTCTGTAACCATTGCAGGCTTTACAATGGTTATGTCAGAGGCTGTGTCTGTCTTAGCAATGCCTCTTTGCCATTCACTACAATAGAATATAACCTCTTGTGGTAGTTTGGTACCCTTGTTGTCACAAGAGAACCTACTATTGGCATTTTGCCTTTCCCACTTACTGGATCTCTCACCTTTTGTTCCCCAACTTGCCTCCATGGACATTTATGTACCACATGGCCCCACTAGTTGCATTCAAACATTTAACCCTAGGTCTTGGAAATGTACCTGGACTAGTGGCTTCTCCTGTTACTGGCAGATTCTGTGGGGCGGTCTCTGCTGCCCACCATGGGATCCTTTAGACCCATGAGCAGTACTGGGGGCCCATTTCCTGGACAGGAATGCCCTGCTTGCTAGGTATACGTCTCCCTTCTTCCCCAACTCATATGAAGTAGCACATTGTCTATCAGCTAACCAGATCCTTATTTCCTCAGGCAAAGTGCTAAGGGCTTGTTCCCTCACCAAAAGGTCTGCCAGCCCATCAGAAGTGGTGACCTGATATCCACCCACCCACCTATGAAAATAAGTGCTCAGTTAGCAACATATTCACACACACTTTCATCTGCCTTGCGTCTATGCTCACAAAATATTTTTCTATACGTTTCAAGTGTAAGCTTAAACATCTTAACAAGTTATTTTTAACAGCAGTATAATCAAAATATTCACAATCATCAAGTTTAGACAACACAGTTACAGCTTTACCATGGAGTAAGGGGCCAGGAACTGTACCCAGAGCCTTTGGTCAGCATCATATTGTTTACATACCCTCTCAAACATATGAATGAAACTATCAAATTATCCCCTGTTTAAGCTGTGGAAGAAATTTACTGACCTTTTGTGCTTCTGGGGTCCAGTTACTCCCTTCCTCATGACCCCCATGACGCTGGCGAAGAGTCAGCATCTCCTTTTCATGCTGTCTCTGCCTCTCCTTTTCCTCAGCTTCCAGGCATAGCAGTTTCTCATTCTCCTCAGCCTGCAGACATCTCAGTCTGTCAGCTTCTTCTATTTCCAAATGCCTGGTCTCCAACTCAAGTCTCTTTAGCTCCAGATGGATTTTTAAGTCCTCTGCTGAAAAGTTGAGCTGTCCATTCTCTGAGGGTGATACGTCTCCACTGCTTGTCTGATCGTCCTCCTGGTTGCTGTTTTCTGATGCAGCTGTGACCAAGGCTGCAATCAGGTCTTCCTTAGGTTTCCATGCACCAGTCCCCTAGCCTGGCACATCTCAGCCAAATGGCTCCTTGTCAGCTTTCCGTACTCCTCTGCTGACATGCTGCCTGCTCTCCCTGACTAACTAAGCTAACAAAAGAAATAAAACAATTATGATATGAACTCTGAGTATTCACTTTGTGGCTGACTTAGAGTACAAAACACCTTCAGTGATCATTGTACACAAGCTACAGGAATTCACTCTACCCACACCACTACAAGCCAATTAGTATTTGCCAACCAATTAATATGTGGTGTGGATATCCCACCACTGCCAAACAATTAATATGTGATGCCTGTGCACTGGCCCAGCAATCAAGCATACTCAGTCCTCACCACTAACACCAGTAAGGGGCGTCCATATAGGGAAAGGATAATAAATACACACACAGTAAAGTACAATATCCCTTAAGAGCACACAGAGATCACAGTCAGTCTGGGGCTGGTTTCTCCCTTTCTCTCCAGGTCCCCAGTAAGACTCCCCACTGGCATAGCTATAGGGTCCAGATCTCACCCAGCTGGGCAAGCTAAAACCTCCAGCACTCTTTCTGTCCAACCAGTGCTTCATGTCCCTGCCCAAGTATCTGACACACACACTTTGAGATAAGAGTTTATACAACCACACAGACACTCCTGGGGAAGGCTGGCACAGGTTCTCCAGCTGTGCCTGTTTCACCCAGACTATACTGTAGAAATCACTGTCACCACCCAGCTAATATTTATCAGCTACTCAAAGGCCTTTAAAAGGGTGTCCAATTATTATTGTACAATATTATAATCCAAATGGTAAGTACAACCTAACAGTCATGACTTGTTTGAAGTGACTTGGTTCAGTATCACTACATACATGCAATGTACTCTTAGAGCTTAAATTATCTCTGCACAAAACTGCCACAGCTGAAAGGTTTAAAAATATTAAATAATAAATAATAAAAGCACAAGACAATATTTCTTACTACACAGTGCCAGTCAAGAGTTGAGAGATCACAGAGAAATACTTAACATAATACAATAGAACAGTTCTGACATCACAGAAAAAGAAACTAGTCTAATCTTCCTAATTCCTAGCTATTTCTAAGAGAAAACACAGTTCTGAAATAAACTTACATACAGAGCAAGACAATGCTGGTGATTTTGGATGTCCTCAAGATAAAATGCTCTGAGTTCTCTGATTCTCTCTTTTTAAATTGATGACACAGACCTGCTTCACATGATGTCATTCTTCCCACTTCTCTGGTGTTCCCAGGCTAACAGAAACTAGATTTACATTCTTTACACCTGGTCAGAAACCAGAGCAATGAAGGACACTTATACATGCAAATTCTAGCCATTAACTCTGGCCTCAAAACAATAGGCAGAATTCCTTCATCCAAACATATTGAAGCTGACTTTAAAGATCAAAGACAGTCATAAAATGCCTGGCTTAGCTTTCTTACAGTAGAGTGCAGTGTTGTTACATTTTTAAAGTTCAATATCCAATGCAGTCTTTTCACACTTAAGAGAACAAGCCTGTGACTTACATTAATATTTACAAATGACAGAATTATCCACAAAATTCTATCTGGCTAGGCTGGCAGTCTTCATCTATCTTCACACATGTGCTGATATTTTTAGCTAGGAATGCACCATTCATTCTGCTCTCCTTTTTGGTGCTAATACTAGAGGATAATAATGTTACTGTTTAGCTTTGTTTAGCTCTGTGCCTTGTGCTTCATTCAGCCATGAATAATGGTTATACATTCACACGTAACCATTTGTGAATCACATCTTAATAAATATTTGTTTGTTTACAGTAGTGCGTTTTTCTGCCTTGTTTATGGAATCTGCCAATTATAAATAATAAATAATTAACAAGCACTCTGACACATGCCCTTTGCCTATTCTCAATATCACTGATCGTTTGTGGTAGGCACTCCTCTTCTCCTTGGCTCTACCTGCTCCTTTTGTCCTACGGGCTCACTCCGCTTCCCTACCCTGCCCCCAATACCCAGCCATTCCAATACCTCTAAACCTATACTCCAGATAACCACACCCACTCCCTAACCATCAATCCAGCCATCACAACACCAACCAATCAAAATTTCTCACAACCCACCCCTACCTATCACTATTTACCTCCCCATCTCTCCCACTATACTCTGCCTAACCTACATCTCCAACTATTCTGTATCATATCCACCCTCCAACTAATTCAAACTTCACCATGCCTCCTAAACCTACCTCCTTCTGATCTCAAATACTCCTTTTTCTCACTTTATCTTATATTTATTATCTCACTGAGCCCCTTTCCCTCAACCATTCACCAACTTTTCACATTATCTATGCACTTCCCAAACTACCCTCACACTCATCAATCCTTATATCTCCCTACCTATATCCCATCAAAAACCATCTACTGTTTCCCTACAAACTCATTTCTCCCTATAAGCCCTCTGCTCCCTCAGCAACCTGACATACCCCTACAAATCTCATGACACTCTACTCTGATAATAAGCTATCCAAGCACCTCCTCTGCCTAATTCACCAGCTAACAACCTTCCTTCTCTCTGGTGACATACACCCTAACCCAGGTCCCCTTACCCCCTCCTCAACATCTAAATCCATCCTATTCACCTCTCTAAATGCCCAAAGCATAGCCAACAAAATCCCCAACCTCCATGCCTGGTTTCTCTACAATCAACCAGATATCCTGTTTATTTATGAAACCTGGTTAAAACCTCATATAAAGGACTCAGAAATAACACCCCAACTACTCTATCATCAGAAAAGATAGAACCCACAAAAAGGGTGGAGGAGTAGCTCTTCTATACTCATCCTCCCTATCTGTTACCCCTTATACTAAACCTATTCCCCAATTCAACAACACAGAAATAATTTTGGCCCTACTTCAACTAAATAAACGCAAATACATATGCATAGCCTCTCTATACATTCCCCCCTGGGAACAACATCTCTGTACTTGAAGATATTCTCTCCTGGCTTTCCACCAACATTAGTAATGAAACAATAATCTTGGGTGACATGAACATAAATTGGTCCTCCATTCAGTCCTCCATAAACTTCTTAAATATCAACCTTTATAATTTCTCTCAGCTTATCAATTCTACTACTAGACCCTCTAAAAACCTCTCCAGTAGTACTATCCCAGACTGGGAATTATTTTCTAATCCTCACTATTTCTCCAATAGTGGCACACTTACCAGCTCCCTCAGTAACCACCTCCCCACATTTGCCCACCACCTTCATTCCCCTTTACAAATATCTCATAACTATATTTCCACTCATTCCAAAAAAAAACTTTAATCCCAATACCTTCTCTACTTCACTAATATCAATAAACTGGAGCCCTCTGAAAACACTCCCCCCAGATAATGCCATATCCTACTTCAACTCAGCATTCTTAAACCTCCTAGATTCATATGCCCCTCTAAAAACTAAAAGAATAAAAAGCAAAACTGCCTCATGGCTAACCAAGGACACACTAGCTGCCATGCACCTTAGAGACAAAGCTTGGGTACACCAACAGAAAAATAAGACCCTCTCCACTTTTAATGAATACAAAGCACTCCGCAACAAAGTCAAAAAGCTTATCATAGCAGACCGCAGAACTTATATCGCCATACTACAAAGTAGCCATAAAACAAATCCTAAAAAATTCTGGAGTGGGATCGCCACCCTCCTTAATCCTGGCAAAAAAGAAAAGCCTTGTCCTGGCCACCCAATTCAACTCTTTCTTCACCTCAGTTAGCAAACTTACCCCATCCTTCACTAACAATACTACTCCCCCTACTACTACACCCCCTCCCATATCCTCCCCTTCCCCTTCACTCTCAAATACCTCTACCTCTCAACCTCCTCCTTTCTCTATAAACCCTATCTACAATAAAATAACTTCTCCAGAAACTGAAACCTTGCCCCAGTGCCCCCGACAACATTACTTCATACTTTCGTAGTATAGCCACCGAAGCCATTGCCTTCCCCATCTCTAGTTTAATCAGTCGCTCTAACCACGAAGGGTATGCACCCCAACTTTGGAAAATGGCTTTCGTCTTACCTCATCACAAAGGGGGAAACAACAATAATATCACAAATTTCTGTCCTATCACCATCTTATCCCCCATCTCCAAAGTTCTTGAAAACTGCATCCATCTACAACTCCTACCCTATCTTATACAAAACCACTTACCAAGTCCCACATAGCATGGTTTCAGACTAGGTCACAGCACTACCACCGCTCTTCTGTCCTTCCTCAAAATTGTCAACAAAGCCCGTGACTCTGGCTATACTGTATCTACACTCCTACTGCACCCCTCTTAGGCTTTTGATACCATCTCTCACAACCTTCTCCTAACTAAACTCTCTAATCTAAACCTATCCCTTTCCTCCTTCAACTGGTTTTCCAGTTACCTCTCAAATAGGCAACAAACAGTTAAATGGAAAAAAGCCACCTCCTCATTCCTCAACACCCCCACATGTGTACCACAAGGCTCCATACTGGGTCCCCTCCTGTTTAATATTGTCATAAATGATTTTCACCACTCAATTCCTAACACAAATCTTATCCAATATGCAGACAAATCTGTTGTGCCACCTCTATCCCCAGTCTCTTAAAACTAACCTAAGATGCTTTTTCTACCACTGAACAGTGGATGAGAGGCAATCACCTAGCACTCAATGCCTCAAAAGCCAAACTTATGTTATTTACTCCTTCTAAAACAACCACTATAGATAAAAACTAATTCTCCTTCACCAGCCACAACAATGCATCTCTCAAACTAATATCTGAGGTCAAACTGTTAGGTGTGCTCATTGATAATCAGTTTAAATTCAACTCCCACCTACAAATAAACATTAAAAAAACACCAGAAACTTGGTGTGCTCTGCTATTGTTGCTACCTCACTTCCTCTACTAAGTTCCCTTTATCTACCACATTCCTCATCCCTTCTCTCCTATATGGTGCCCCACTCCTAACTAACCTACAATCCACACTTAAGTCAAAACTCTCCTTTTGCTATAATAAAATTGCCAAGTTTCCCACTAGCCACAAATCTTCCTACCCATCAGTGTGTCACCATTCACAAACTAAATTGGTTAGAGCTACCCTATTATCTTACCTACATTCAATTCACTCATGTTCACAAACTGATTTTAGCCCCTCCCTCTGTCCCACCCCATCCTCCTCCTTTAAAAATGCACCTTCTAGAAAGATCCCTAAGATCCAACAATCAAAACTTGATAGAATTGCACAAACCCACCCGCACCCCCTGACAAAAATCTCTTATGCTTTTCCCTTACACTTCAATGTAACTCTCTTACCACCATCCATCCATACCATCTCTAGTTACTCTTCCTTCTAGACCTCACTTCACTCACACCTAACATCTTTCTGGGAATGCTCCTGATCCCATCCCACATAACCTCTTCTCTTCTCTATACTACATACATCTCATGTACTCTAGAGTCCTATTCATTTCCTTGCAAAGTACTAGCAAAAATTTACAACAATTCTTATTTTTCTTATCTTTAATTGTTTGTTTCATATTGTATCTTTAAATACTATGATTTTATTTGTACTTCTGTATTTACTGTTATATAATTACTTGTTTATAACTTTTACTATTGTGGAGCTTTTCTCCCTAGGACTCCATTGAAAATAGGTTCTTCTTGGCCCAGTGGACTATCCTGGCAAACAAACTGCAAATAAGTAAATAAATAAATGCCCGTGGACTTTGTGTAATCAATCAATTCTATCTGTTAATAAGCCAAATATATATTTTTTGAAGATCCAAGATCAAATTGGATAGATAATGAACTAATATTGGCTCCTTTTCATAAAAGCCCAAAATTGAAAAGCATGATATTATACTTTGTGCATACAGTACTGACATAATTAATATGTCAATTAATTATGACCCAACCAAACATTCTTGTTATAGGTGACTCCATCATTAGCCATACAGATATGCATCTTAGCAGGCTGAGCAAAGAAAGAGTGATGTCAGGTGCTTGACTGGTGCCAGCATCTGTCAGATCACACATGCACTCAAGTCCTTGAACAACAAGTACCAGTATGACTCTGTCATAGTTCATGCCAGTGTCAATGACTTGAGGTGATCTTCACCGGATTATATGAAGGGAGACATTCTACCTTCTCTAATTATGATGCCGAAAATAATAGTAAAAAATAATTGACTTCAATAATTGGCTTTGTGTTTGGTGTCATTCACAGGGAGTCCAATATTTGTCAGCCTGGGAGGATATGACTGACAGACCATGCTGCTTTACAGGGGATGCCCTGCATCTATCCCCCCTAGGG